>NW_027638235.1:668451-690951 GCF_951216825.1 Electrona antarctica
AGAGGTTCTCACAGGGTTAAAACCTTATGTTTCTATATCAGAGGTTCTCACAGGGTTAAAACCTATGTTTCTATATCAGTGGTTCTCACAGGGTTAAACCCTCATGTTTCTATATCAGAGGTTCTCACAGGGTTAAAACCTATGTTTCTATATCAGTGGTTCTCACAGGGTTAAACCCTCATGTTTCTATATCAGTGGTTCTCACAGGGTTAAACCCTATGTTTCTATATCAGTGGTTCTCACAGGGTTAAAACCCATGTTTCTATATCAGTGGTTCTCACAGGGTTAAACCCTCATGTTTCTATATCAGTGGTTCTCACAGGGTTAAAACCTCATGTTTCTATATCAGTGGTTCTCACAGGGTTAAACCATCATGTTTCTATATCAGTGGTTCTCACAGGGTTAAACCCTCATGTTTCTATATCAGTGGTTCTCACAGGGTTAAACCCTCATGTTTCTATATCAGTGGTTCTCAACCTTTTTTCATGTCAAGGACCCCCAAAATTATCTGTATTTGGCTGCCGACCCCCATCTGAAAATATGTAGTTCCAGGGACCACCTCCCAGAAGCAAAGATTTGAGTTAAAAACGTTCACTGTGAAAGAATATATATTCAAAAGATTTGTTCCACATTATCACAATTTTCACGATAAGTATTAATGCAGGTACGTAGAAACGTAAATACTCTTAACTTTACGTGAGTAGTGTAGATTTCTTAGATAAAATTACTATACTCTTATACTGGCGTATACATTTCCAAGACAAATATATTTGCTTTTACTCAGAGTAAATTTGCCTGTATAGCGGCGGTCCCCCAAATGTTTTTGGCCACTATAGTTCCACACTCACTCCAGAGGGCCGCTATAGTTCCACACTCACTCCAGAGGGCCACTATAGTTCCACACTCACTCCAGAGGGCCGCTATAGTTCCACACTCACTCCAGAGGGCCACTATAGTTCCACACTCACTCCAGAGGGCCGCTATAGTTCCACACTCACTCCAGAGGGCCACTATAGTTCCACACTCACTCCAGAGGGCCACTATAGTTCCACACTCACTCCAGAGGACCACTATAGTTCCACACTCACTCCAGAGGGCCACTATAGTTCCACACTCACTCCAGAGGGCCACTATAGTTCCACACTCACTCCAGAGGGCCACTATAGTTCCACACTCACTCCAGAGGGCCACTATAGTTCCACACTCACTCCAGAGGGCCCCTATAGTTCCACACTCACTCCAGAGGGCCACTATAGTTCCACACTCGCTCCAGAGGGCCACTATAGTTCCACACTCGCTCCAGAGGGCCACTATAGTTCCACACTCACTCCAGAGGGCCACTATAGTTCCACCCTCACTCCAGAGGGCCACTATAGTTCCACACTCACTCCAGAGGGCCACTGCATTTCCACACTCACTCCAGAAGGCCACTATAGCCGATCTACAATAGCTATTTTTTTTGCTATATTTTGAATTGCAAACCTGAATAATTTTTTGAATTGGAATCCTGAAAAATAACCTTTTTTATTGAATTTCAAATGCATTTAAGTTATAGTTATTGTTAACTTCATGAACTGTTAACATAACTACATTGGACACACAAAGACAATAACATTTTAATACTAGTCATTAAGTACTAGTCATTTAATACTAGTCATTAAGTACTAGTCATTTAATACTAGTCATGAAGTAATTAAAGTGGGTTTAGAATTGTAAACAGCTGAAATCAATACTATATCAGTATTCTGATATTAACATGCGGGCCGCATTAAGTGAAGGTGGGGGCCGCATGTGGTCCCCGGGCCGCCAGTTGCCCACCCCTGGCCTACAGCAAAAGCAGAACATTAGATTTAATATAATAACAGTAACGTTATTTCTAGAAATACTTGTATTTAACCCATTTTGACCTGAGATCAGATTCTATAAATGTCTTCTACATCCTGACAGTTTTCTGAAAAAGCTATGTTTCTATGTCAGTCGTTCTTTGATTTTTCAAAAATAGCAGATCTACAAGCTCGTAGCGCGCCACTCGGTGGCGCGCTACGAGCTTGTAGATCTGCTATTTTTCAATAGCTAAAGCATAGCATAATGCTAACACAAAGGGGTTCAGTCAACATGTTGAATAGTTTTCTCTCCTGCCTGTTAATCTGTTACTCGCTCACAGGTATAAAAACACCACATGGGTGAATGTTTGATTGGTCACGTGGTGCGCAATCACTTTTGACCAATTAAATGGCTCCGTGGGCTGTTGGCAGAGAGCCAATGACGGTTGGCCGACGCTGGGCGGAGCTTGCCAGAGCCATAGAGTAAGACAGAGTTATACGACATGATGGGCCTTCAGGCTCTTCTACATCAGTGTTGTTTTAGTCGACTAAAACTAAGGCGGAAAATGTCCGTCGACTACCTTTTTCCACTGACGAAAAACTATTGGAAACTAAATAAACTAAAGCTATGACGACTAAAACTGAGACTAAATATACTGACGATTTCGTCAACAAAAGGTTATGAAGGGACTAGTGGACCAGAGATCCAGTATAAGTCGTTTTACATTCGGTTGCTGAAACTAGCCGCTCTACAAGCTCACACCGCGTCGCAGCGCGCTGTGAGCTATTTTCAGCATGTGTAAAAACAGTCATTACGACGCCATCAAGGCCCGCCAAAATACATTTTAGTCGACTAAATCAGGGGTTCTCAACCTGTGGGTCGCGACCCCTCGAGGGGTCGCCAGATTATTTTTTGTGCAACTGAATGGCTGTAAAGTGGAAATGAAGAGTTTACATATAGTACACATAGTACATGCATACACCTTCCCTAATGATTATTGTTCCGCTGGATATAGTAATCAGCGTTTGGTTTCTATTAATAAATATGCACTGTGTAAAGTTAAACTTCAATAATTCTTAGTACTATAACTATAACCAAGAGAGCCTTTCACCCCAAAGCAGGCTAAGGTACAGGAAGGTGTGAAATGTGACACCTCCGTCTCCCTCTCAAGCGAAAGGGAATGTCAGAAACAGGCCAGAGCTAGTCAGCATTACTAACCCAATGACTGTGTCTAACTATAAAACATTATGTCTGCATTTATCTAAAGGTGGATATGTAATCCCAATGCCTAAAAGGAATGTAAATAACTAATGTGTTAAAACCCTAAACAAGAGAGGGGGCAAACTGCCATGAATAGCTGAAGTCAACAACAGGACCACTATTGTCTCTATTATTGTGGTTATTGTAGCAGTCAATTTATATTGGGGGTCGGGAGGGGGCGGGCGGGGGTCCCGAGACGTTGCCAAAGCATTTTCGGGGGTCCCCGGCCAGAAAGGTTGAGAACCCCTGGACTAAATCACCTGTAGATAGACTAAACCAACACTGACACATTCCAGGTGACTATAAAATGTGACTAAAACTAAGTGAAAACTATTCACACTAGGCTATACACCAGCAGCTGTGTAGAAACCAGGAACACAACTCTCTACTCTATGGCTCTGCCTCCACCAGCTGTGTAGAAACCAGGAACACAACTCTCTACTCTATGGCTCTGCCTCCACCAGCTGTGTAGAAACCAGGAACACAACTCTCTACTCTATGGCTCTGCCTCCACCAGCTGTGTAGAAACCAGGAACACAACTCTCTACTCTATGGCTCTGCCTCCACCAGCTGTCTAGAAACCAGGAACACAACTCTCTACTCTATGGCTCTGCCTCCACCAGCTGTGTAGAAACCAGGAACACAACTCTCTACTCTATGGCTCTGCCTCCACCAGCTGTCTAGAAACCAGGAACACAACTCTCTACTCTATGGCTCTGCCTCCACCAGCTGTGTAGAAACCAGGAAAACCAGTCCTGCCGCTCACGGCGAGAAGAAGCATCTCTGTGACTCTACTGTGGGTGCGTCTGTGTGTGTTTGTGTGTGTGTGTGTGTGTGTGACTGGCGATGGAGCGATTAGCTAGTTTAAGTCCATCTGAGCTCCGATTATTGATCAGAGATGAAGATCCTCGAATTAAATCCACTAGCGGTCTGGCAAACGGTAAGAATTTACCTCTTTGGACCTGAGGTCGCTTTTAACCACTTTAATCATATTTATACATCTGTGTCACCTTATAGCTTTTAACCTCCATTATTTTAAGCTTTAGCTGTTGGAAAAAATAGCATATCCGAGCTTGTAGATCGGCTATTTTTGAGCACTAGTGATAATAGAAACATGACAGAAAACCCATGATTTAGAAGACATTTGTAGAATGTTTTTTTTAATACTTCAAAAAGCTGATCTACATCGACACAATGTGAGCTTGTAGATCGACACAATGTGAGCTTGTAGATCGACACAATGTGAGCTTGTAGATCGTCTTTTTGAAAAATCACTCAGATAATATTTATAAATGATTGATAACTTTTTGATTATTGATATGACTAATTGTGTGCGTGCGTGCGTGTGTGTGTGTGTGTGTGTGCGTGCGTGCGTGCGTGCGTGCGTGCATGCGTGCGTGCGTGTGTGCGTGCGTCTCTGTGACATCAGGATTCCAACAGGCCAATGTCCTCATTCTACCCAAACAACTGGCCAATGACTTTGAAGCATTCTGCCGTCGTAACCCCGCCCCTCTGCCCCTCCTCTACCGTAGCCAACCAGGAGAGACTTCCTGTCCGCCACTCGCTGCCCATGCTGATGTCAGGTACCTGTCTGTCTGCTTCCTGTCTGTCTGTCTGTCTGTCTGTCTGTCTGTCTGTCTAATCTAAACTATGGAATGAACTTCCCATTGCAGTCAGAACTACAGACTCACTCCCAATCTAAACTATGGAATGAACTTCCCATTACAGTCAGAACTACAGACGCACTCCCAATCTAAACTATGGAATGAACTTCCCATTACAGTCAGAACTACAGACGCACTCCCAATCTAAACTATGGAATGAACTTCCCATTGCAGTCAGAACTACAGACTCACTCCCAATCTAAACTATGGAATGAACTTCCCATTGCAGTCAGAACTACAGACTCACTCCCAATCTAAACTATGGAATGAACTTCCCATTGCAGTCAGAACTACAGACGCACTCCCAATCTAAACTATGGAATGAACTTCCCATTACAGTCAGAACTACAGACGCACTCCCAATCTAAACTATGGAATGAACTTCCCATTGCAGTCAGAACTACAGACTCACTCCCAATCTAAACTATGGAATGAACTTCCCATTGCAGTCAGAACTACAGACTCACTCCCAATCTAAACTATGGAATGAACTTCCCATTGCAGTCAGAACTACAGACTCACTCCCAATCTAAACTATGGAATGAACTTCCCATTGCAGTCAGAACTACAGACTCACTCCCAATCTTAACTATGGAATGAACTTCCCATTGCAGTCAGAACTACAGACTCACTCCCAATCTAAACTATGGAATGAACTTCCCATTGCAGTCAGAACTACAGACTCACTCCCAATCTAAACTATGGAATGAACTTCCCATTGCAGTCAGAACTACAGACTCACTCCCAATCTAAACTATGGAATGAACTTCCCATTGCAGTCAGAACTACAGACTCACTCCCAATCTAAACTATGGAATGAACTTCCCATTGCAGTCAGAACTACAGACTCACTCCCAATCTAAACTATGGAATGAACTTCCCATTGCAGTCAGAACTACAGACTCACTCCCAATCTAAACTATGGAATGAACTTCCCATTGCAGTCAGAACTACAGACGCACTCCCAATCTAAACTATGGAATGAACTTCCCATTGCAGTCAGAACTACAGACTCACTCACAATCTAAACTATGGAATGAACTTCCCATTGCAGTCAGAACTACAGACTCACTCCCAATCTAAACTATGGAATGAACTTCCCATTGCAGTCAGAACTACAGATTCACTCCCAATCTAAACTATGGAATGAACTTCCCATTGCAGTCAGAACTACAGACTCACTCCCAATCTAAACTATGGAATGAACTTCCCATTGCAGTCAGAACTACAGACTCACTCCCAATCTAAACTATGGAATGAACTTCCCATTACAGTCAGAACTACAGACTCACTCCCAATCTTTCACCGTAGTCTGAAAACCCACCTCTCAGCCCGTAGCCTAGACGACCTTACAGGCGTATGGAAAGACTCAATTTATGTAGCTTAGATGTTATAATTTAGCATCTTCTCTATTATGTATTGTATACTCATAGTTTCACTGTACAGATAATCTACTGTCTGTCTGTCTGTCTGTCTGTCTGTCTGTCTGTCTGTCTGTCTGTCTGTCTGTCTGTCTGTCTGACTGACTGACTGACAGCCCCAAAGTGCACTTTGGCCTCTAGAAACCTGTAAATAAATTAATCTTTACTTTTTCCTTGAATGATTCTCTATATAAAAAGTTTATGACCTCTCTCTCTCTCTCTCTCTCTCTCTGCTCTCTCTCTCCCTCTCTCTCTCTCTCTCTCTCTCTCTCTCTCTCTCTCTCTGCTGTGTCTCTCTCTCTCTCTCTCTCTCTGCTGTGTCTCTATGTCTCTCTCCCACCAGGTCAGACATCTCTCAGTATTGTGTTTTTGAAGAGGGTCGTCTGGTGAAAAGCGTGTCCAGTTTGCAGGACTACATGGACGAGGCAACGAGGTAACCATGGCGACCGACGTAGCAACACTTAACCCCTAAGACCCCTCAGTAACCATGGCGACCGACGTAGCAACACTTAACCCCTAAGACCCCTCAGTAACCATGGCGGGGGGGTACGGTGTTAGCAACTTATTTCAGTTCTGGGCGGGAACCCCTTTTCAAGCATTATGTTATACTTTAGCTATTGAAAAATAGCAGATCTACAAGCTCTTAGCGCGGCTCCGAGCTTTGAGCTTGTAGATCTGCTATTTTTTTGAAAAATCTTGAAAATGTGGCGCAAATCTTTGAATATATATTCTTTCAGAGCGAACGTTGTAAATCAAATCTTTGCTTCTGGGGGTGGCCATTTGGCGGCCAAATACATATAATTTTTGGGGTCCTTTGTAGAATCGTGGTCAGGTTTAAATGGGTTAAACTGTTTTAACTGTATTAATATTAATATGTTGTTAATGTATTAATAATATTAATATTATGTTCTTAATGTATTCCAGGGACCAGATGGTGTGTTTCTATCTAGGATGTAGTTTTGGTTTCGAGGGAAGGTTGAAGGAAGCAGGAGTTCCTGTTAGGAACCTAGAGCAAGGATGCAACGTCAGCATGTACCGAGTAGGCGCACGCACGCACGCACGCACGCACGCACCTCACGCAAGCAAGCACGCACGCACGCACCTAACGCACGCACGCACGCACGCACCTCACGCACGCACACTCTAGCTAGAGATACAGAGACAATCTGTGTGTGTGTGTGTGTGTGTGTGTGTGTGTGTGTGTGTGTGTGTGTGTGTGTGTGTGTGTGTGTGTGTGTGTGTGTGTGTGTGTGTGTGTGTGTGTGTGTGTGTGTGTGTGTGTGTGTGTGTGTGTGTGTGTGTGTGTGTGTGTGTGTGTGTGTGTGTGTGTGTGTGTGTGTGTGTGTGTGTGTGCGCAGACTACAGTCCCCTGCGTTGCAGCAGGAGCGTTTTGGAGCCCCCTGGTGGTGACTATGCGTCCTGTCCCTGCTAGCATGTTGGCTACGGCAGTTAGCGTCACACACCAGAACACACTGATGCACGGAGCGCCCATACACATAGGAGACGCAGGTACGTACACACACACACACGGAGCGCCCATACACATAGGAGACGCAGGTACGTACACACACACACGGAGCGCCCATACACATAGGAGACGCAGGTACACACACACACACACGGAGCACCTCATTATAATAATAATAATAATGAATATGCTAATTATGAATGTGTTAATTATGAATATGCTAATTATGAATATGCTAATTATGAATATGCTAATTATGAATATGCTAATTAGCTCTGCTAGGCATCGAGGACCTTTCTGCGCCTCATTACGGGGAGCCGGTGGAGTCGCACGCTGATGATGTCACCGTGTTCTGGGCCTGTGGAGTGACGGCCCTGGAGGCGGTCCTTAGCAGCAGTGAGTGCTGTTGATTGGCTGATGTACTCTATGGAGGCGGTCCTTAGCAGCAGTGAGTGCTGTTGATTGGCTGATGTACTCTATGGAGGCGGTCCTTAGCAGCAGTGAGTCCTGTTGAATGGCTGATGTACTCTATGGAGGCGGTCCTTAGCAGCAGTGAGTCCTGTTGAATGGCTGATGTACTCTATGGAGGCGGTCCTTAGCAGCAGTGAGTCCTGTTCATTGGCTGATGTACTCTATGGAGGCGGTCCTTAGCAGCAGTGAGTCCTGTTGAATGGCTGATGTACTCTATGGAGGCGGTCCTTAGCAGCAGTGAGTCCTGTTCATTGGCTGATGTACTCTATGGAGGCGGTCCTTAGCAGCAGTGAGTCCTGTTCATTGGCTGATGTACTCTATAGAGGCGGTCCTTAGCAGCAGTGAGTGCTGTTGATTGGCTGATGTACTCTATAGAGGCGGTCCTTAGCAGCAGTGAGTCCTGTTGATTGGCTATCAAACGACATCAGTAGTGTATCAATGCATTGGATTGTTCAGGACTCTATCAAGCTGTTACCTCGTTAGGCAGTTAATTGGACCTCGTTGAGGTGTTAATTGTACCTCCTTTCTATTAGTACCGCCCAGCGCCCAGGACGAAGTTCACCGTCCTTTCAATTAGTAACACCCGACTCCCAGGACGAAGTTCACCGTCCTTTCAATTAGTAACACCCAGCGCCCAGGACCAAGTTCACCGTCCTTTCAATTAGTAACACCCAGCGCCCAGGACCAAGTTCACCGTCCTTTCTATTAGTAACGCCTGACTCCCAGGACGAAGTTTGATCCAAAAGACGAAGTTTATTGATATGCAAACGGATCGCATGGGTCCACAGCCTAGGAGCGCCTGTTGTCCTCGATGTTGCGCAAGAGTGAGACGTCATCGAAAATGCCCCCCCCCCGCCCGTTTAGCCGACGACAACGAAAATCTTAAAACGTTAATAACTCGCGATCTAAATCATCCCGTCTAATTATGAAAAAAGAGCCTGTGTTTGACGGCCCTCCGCTGTCCAGTCGCTAGTCGCGATAGATTTATTCTTACCTCCCGTTGTTGTCCATCGCATCGATAGTGGTGTGGCTATTGTTAGCTGCTACACAGACATTCACAACAACATCTGGTCCGTCTGTAAAAGTCTGTGGTTATAAATCGACTGGGCGCTATAATGTAATAGATTAAATAACCCCTGGGCAATTAAGGTGTTTAATTGGACCTCATTATGGTGTTAATTGGACCTCGTTAAGGTGCTAACGAGGTATGTTTGGCCCCACAGGGCCTCCGGTGGCGTTCACTCACTCTCCGGGCTGTATGTTCCTGACCGACCTTCCTGACTCCTCCCCTTCCTCCTGTGTGGCCCCGCCCCCTGACCCCGCGACCCCTGAGCTGACCCCGCTCTGCTTCAAGATATCCCACAATCCCTTGCTGTACAGCCTGGCGTCGCAGCGAGCCGTGGAGCGAATCAGAGAGCTGGAGAGGATCATAGGCGAAGACCCAGGTACGTGCGCACGCACTGTACGCACACGCATGCACTGTACGCACACGCATGCACTGTACGCACACGCATGCACTGTACGCACACGCATGCACTGTACGCACACACATGCACTGTACCCACACGCATGCACTGTACACACACACACGCATGCACTGCACGCACACGCATGCACTGTACACACACGCATGCACTGCACGCACACGCATGCACTGCACGCACACGCATGCACACGCGCATGCACTGTACGCACAAGCATGCACTATATCTCCACACTCCACACAGGGGCCACATTGCATGTTACTGTCGTAGCAAAAACAATAGCAGATCTACAAGCTCAAAACGCGCCACAGTGCGACGCGTTTTGATCTTGTAGATCTGCTATTTTTTGCTAGATAAATTAGGATCCTGAAAAGTAACATTAATTTCAAATGCATTTAGTTATAGTTTGTCACGATCCGTGACCTGTTCTGTCACCCTGATGTGTTTCCTTATGTTCCTTGTTTTTGGGTTTTACCTTTGTGTACTTTTACCTTTTTATTTTGTAGTATCTAGTGTCTCTTGGTTTCCCTGTGTTGCCCATGTGTACCTGCCTTGTCTAACCCTGTGATTAGTGTAGTGTTCTCCACCTGTGTCCTGTCAGTCTCCCAGCCAATCACCTGTGTCCTGTCAGTCTCCCAGCCAATCACCTGTGTCCTGTCAGTCTCCCAGCCAATCACCTGTGTCCTGTCAGTCTCCCAGCCAATCCCTGTGTCCTGTTAGTCTCTCAGCCAATCACCTGTGTCCTGTTAGTCTCTCAGCCAATCACCTGTGTCCTGTTAGTCTCCCAGCCAATCACCTGTGTCCTGTCAGTCTCCCAGCCAATCACCTGTGTCCTGTCAGTCTCCCAGCCAATCACCTGTGCCTCTCATCCTGCCTCTCATCCTGTCTCTCATCCTGCCTCTGCCTCTCATCCTGCCCCTCATCCTGCCTCTCATCCTGCCTCTCATCCTGCCTCTCATCCTGCCTCTCATCCTGCCTCTCATCCTGCCCCTCATCCTGCCTCTGCCTCTCATCCTGCCTCTCATCCTGCCTCTCATCCTGCCTCTCATCCTGCCCCTCATCCTGCCTCTCATCCTGCCGCTCATCCTGCCTCTGCCTCTCATCCTGCCCCTCATCCTGCCTCTGCCTCTCATCCTGCCCCTCATCCTGCCTCTCATCCTGCCTCTCATCCTGCCTCTCATCCTGCCTCTCATCCTGCCGCTCATCCTGCCTCTCATCCTGCCTCTCATCCTGCCTCTCATCCTGCCGCTCATCCTGCCTCTCATCCTGCCTCTCATCCTGCCTCTCATCCTGCCTCTCATCCTGTCTCTCATCCTGCCTCTCATCCTGCCTCTCATCCTGCCTCTGCCTCTCATCCTGCCTCTCATCCTGCCTCTGCCTCTCATCCTGCCTCTCATCCTGTCTCTCATCCTGCCTCTCATCCTGCCTCTGCCTCTCATCCTGCCTCTCATCCTGCCGCTCATCCTGCCTCTCATCCTGCCTCTCATCCTGCCTCTCATCCTGCCTCTCATCCTGCCTCTCATCCTGCCTCTCATCCTGCCTCTCATCCTGCCTCTCATCCTGCCTCTCATCCTGCCTCTCATCCTGCCCCTCATCCTGCCTCTCATCCTGCCTCCCATCCTGCCCCTCATCCTGCCTCTCATCCTGCCTCTCATCCTGCCTCTCATCCTGTCTCTCATCCTGCCTCTCATCCTGCCTCTGCCTCTCATCCTGCCTCTCATCCTGCCTCTGCCTCTCATCCTGTCTCTCATCCTGCCTCTCATCCTGCCTCTCATCCTGCCTCTCATCCTGCCCCTCATCCTGCCTCTGCCTCTCATCCTGCCTCTCATCCTGCCTCTCATCCTGCCTCTGCCTCTCATCCTGCCTCTCATCCTGCCCCTCATCCTGCCTCTGCCTCTCATCCTGCCTCTCATCCTGTCTCTCATCCTGCCGCTCATCCTGCCTCTCATCCTGCCCCTCATCCTGCCCCTCATCCTGCCCCTCATCCTGCCTCTGCCTCTCATCCTGCCTCTCATCCTGCCTCTCATCCTGCCGCTCATCCTGCCTCTCATCCTGCCCCTCATCCTGTCTCTCATCCTGTCTCTCATCCTGCCTCTCATCCTGCCTCTGCCTCTCATCCTGCCTCTCATCCTGCCGCTCATCCTGCCTCTCATCCTGCCTCTCATCCTGCCTCTGCCTCTCATCCTGCCTCTCATCCTGCCGCTCATCCTGCCTCTCATCCTGCCCCTCATCCTGCCCCTCATCCTGCCCCTCATCCTGCCTCTGCCTCTCATCCTGCCTCTCATCCTGCCTCTCATCCTGCCGCTCATCCTGCCTCTCATCCTGCCCCTCATCCTGCCTCTCATCCTGCCTCTCATCCTGCCTCTCATCCTGCCTCTGCCTCTCATCCTGCCTCTCATCCTGCCGCTCATCCTGCCTCTCATCCTGCCTCTCATCCTGCCTCTCATCCTGCCCCTCATCCTGCCTCTCATCCTGCCCCTCATCCTGCCTCTCATCCTGCCCCTCATCCTGCCTCTGCCTCTCATCCTGCCCCTCATCCTGCCGCTCATCCTGCCCCTCATCCTGCCTCTGCCTCTCATCCTGCCCCTCATCCTGCCTCTCATCCTGCCCCTCATCCTGCCTCTGCCTCTCATCCTGCCTCTCATCCTGCCGCTCATCCTGCCTCTCATCCTGCCTCTCATCCTGCCTCTCATCCTGCCTCTCATCCTGCCTCTCATCCTGCCTCTGCCTCTCATCCTGCCTCTCATCCTGCCTCTCATCCTGTCTCTCATCCTGCCCCTCATCCTGCCTCTGCCTCTCATCCTGCCTCTCATCCTGCCTCTCATCCTGCCTCTCATCCTGCCTCTCATCCTGCCGCTCATCCTGCCCCTCATCCTGCCTCTGCCTCTCATCCTGTCTCTCATCCTGCCTCTCATCCTGCCTCTCATCCTGCCTCTCATCCTGCCTCTCATCCTGCCTCTCATCCTGCCTCTCATCCTGCCTCTCATCCTGCCTCTCATCCTGCCTCTCATCCTGCCCCTCATCCTGCCTCTCATCCTGCCTCTCATCCTGCCTCTCATCCTGCCTCTCATCCTGCCCCTCATCCTGTCTCTCATCCTGTCTCTCATCCTGCCTCTCATCCTGCCTCTCATCCTGCCTCTCATCCTGCCTCTCATCCTGTCTCTCATCCTGTCTCTCATCCTGCCTCTCATCCTGCCTCTCATCCTGCCTCTCATCCTGCCGCTCATCCTGCCCCTCATCCTGCCTCTGCCTCTCATCCTGTCTCTCATCCTGCCTCTCATCCTGCCTCTCATCCTGCCTCTCATCCTGCCTCTCATCCTGCCTCTCATCCTGCCTCTCATCCTGCCTCTCATCCTGCCTCTCATCCTGCCTCTCATCCTGCCTCTCATCCTGCCTCTCATCCTGCCTCTCATCCTGCCTCTCATCCTGTCTCTCATCCTGCCTCTCATCCTGCCTCTCATCCTGCCTCTCATCCTGTCTCTCATCCTGCCTCTCATCCTGCCTCTCATCCTGTCTCTCATCCTGTCTCTCATCCTGCCTCTCATCCTGCCTCTCATCCTGCCTCTCATCCTGCCTCTCATCCTGCCCCTCATCCTGCCTCTCATCCTGCCTCTGCCTCTCATCCTGCCTCTCATCCTGCCTCTGCCTCTCATCCTGCCTCTCATCCTGTCTCTCATCCTGCCTCTCATCCTGCCTCTGCCTCTCATCCTGCCTCTCATCCTGTCTCTCATCCTGTCTCTCATCCTGCCTCTCATCCTGCCTCTCATCCTGCCTCTGCCTCTCATCCTGCCTCTCATCCTGCCTCTCATCCTGCCTCTCATCCTGCCTCTCATCCTGCCTCTCATCCTGCCTCTCATCCTGCCTCTGCCTCTCATCCTGCCTCTCATCCTGCCTCTCATCCTGCCTCTCATCCTGCCTCTCATCCTGCCTCTGCCTCTCATCCTGCCTCTCATCCTGCCTCTCATCCTGCCTCTCATCCTGCCTCTCATCCTGCCTCTCATCCTGCCTCTCATCCTGCCTCTCATCCTGCCTCTCATCCTGCCTCTCATCCTGCCTCTCATCCTGCCTCTCATCCTGCCTCTCATCCTGCCTCTCATCCTGCCTCTCATCCTGCCTCTCATCCTGCCTCTGCCTCTCATCCTGCCTCTCATCCTGCCCCTCATCCTGCCCCTCATCCTGCCTCTCATCCTGCCTCTGCCTCTCATCCTGCCTCTCATCCTGCCTCTGCCTCTCATCCTGCCTCTCATCCTGCCTCTGCCTCTCATCCTGCCCCTCATCCTGCCTCTCATCCTGCCTCTCATCCTGTCTCTCATCCTGTCTCTCATCCTGCCTCTCATCCTGCCTCTGCCTCTCATCCTGCCTCTCATCCTGCCTCTCATCCTGCCTCTCATCCTGCCTCTGCCTCTCATCCTGCCCCTCATCCTGCCTCTCATCCTGCCTCTGCCTCTCATCCTGCCCCTCATCCTGCCTCTCATCCTGCCTCTCATCCTGCCTCTCATCCTGCCTCTCATCCTGCCTCTCATCCTGCCTCTGCCTCTCATCCTGCCCCTCATCCTGCCTCTCATCCTGCCTCTGCCTCTCATCCTGCCCCTCATCCTGCCCCTCATCCTGCCTCTCATCCTGCCTCTCATCCTGCCTCTCATCCTGCCTCTGCCTCTCATCCTGCCCCTCATCCTGCCTCTCATCCTGCCTCTCATCCTGCCTCTCATCCTGCCTCTGCCTCTCATCCTGCCCCTCATCCTGCCTCTCATCCTGCCTCTCATCCTGCCTCTGCCTCTCATCCTGCCCCTCATCCTGCCTCTCATCCTGCCTCTGCCTCTCATCCTGCCTCTCATCCTGCCTCTGCCTCTCATCCTGCCTCTCATCCTGCCTCTCATCCTGCCTCTCATCCTGCCTCTGCCTCTCATCCTGCCTCTCATCCTGCCTCTCATCCTGCCTCTCATCCTGCCTCTCATCCTGCCTCTGCCTCTCATCCTGCCTCTCATCCTGCCTCTCATCCTGCCTCTGCCTCTCATCCTGCCTCTCATCCTGCCTCTCATCCTGCCTCTGCCTCTCATCCTGCCTCTCATCCTGCCTCTCATCCTGCCTCTGTCTCTCATCCTGCCTCTCATCCTGCCTCTCATCCTGCCTCTGCCTCTCATCCTGCCCCTCATCCTGCCTCTCATCCTGCCTCTCATCCTGCCTCTGCCTCTCATCCTGCCCCTCATCCTGCCTCTCATCCTGCCTCTCATCCTGCCTCTCATCCTGCCTCTGCCTCTCATCCTGCCTCTCATCCTGCCTCTGCCTCTCATCCTGCCTCTCATCCTGTCTCTCATCCTGCCTCTGCCTCTCATCCTGCCTCTCATCCTGCCTCTCATCCTGTCTCTCATCCTGCCTCTTATCCTGCCTCTCATCCTGCCTCTCATCCTGCCTCTCATCCTGCCTCTCATCCTGCCCCTCATCCTGTCTCTCATCCTGCCTCTCATCCTGCCTCTCATCCTGCCCCTCATCCTGCCCCTCATCCTGTCTCTCATCCTGTCTCTCATCCTGTCTCTCATCCTGCCTCTCATCCTGTCTCTCATCCTGTCTCTCATCCTGTCTCTCATGATATGTATATCATGTATGATATACATAATTACACATGATGAGTTTTGAAGTAGAGAGGCAGGTATCCTCCATATCCTGACCCTCAGTCTGAAGTAGAGAGGCAGGAATCCTCCATATCCTGACCCTCAGTCTGAAGTAGAGAGGCAGGAATCCTCCGTATCCTGACCCTCAGTCTGAAGTAGAAAGGCAGGTATCCTGACCCTCAGTCTGAAGCAGAGAGGCAGGTATCCTGACCCTCAGTCTGAAGTAGAGAGGCAGGTATCCTGACCCTCAGTCTGAAGTAGAGAGGCAGGTATCCTGACCCTCAGTCTGAAGTAGAGAGGCAGGTATCCTGACCCTCAGTCTGAAGTAGAAAGGCATCCTCCGTATCCTGACACTCAGTCTGAAGTCGTTATTCAGACTGAAAGCTGTTTAATAATATAGTTTAACACCTTGAGGGCTCGGGCCTATTTAATCCATTCATAAAATGTGCCCATCATTTATAGCGCCCGGACCACTTTTATCGGCGGACCGGAAGTTGTTGTGAATGTCTGTGTAGCAGCTAACAATAGCCACACCACTCTAGAGTCGATCGACAACAACGGGAGGTAAGAATAAATCTATCGCGACTAGCGACTGGACAGCGGAGCGCCGTCTAACACAGGATCTTTTTTCATAATTAGACGGGATGATTTAGATCGCGAGTTATGAACGTTTTAAGATTTCCGTTGTCGTCCGCTAAACAGGCAGGGAACATTTTCGATGACGTGTCACTGTTGTGCAACACCGAGGATTGGGCAACAAGCGCTCCTAGGCTGTGGAGCGATGCGATCGGTTTTGATATCATTAATCTCCGTCGTTTTTATCAATCTCCGTCTCGGGCAACTGACCGTGCACTTGAACTTGACGGTGATCTCCGTCTTGCGCCCTCAAGGTGTTAATAGCTGGATCGTTACGCTCGCAATGAAGTTCCCTCAGCTACTCTACACTGCCCTACACTATACTACACTACCTACCTACCACTACCACACTATACTACACTACCTACCTACCACTACCTACCACTACCACACTATACTACACTACCTACCTACCACTACCTACCACTACCACACTATACTACACTACCTACCTACCACTACCTACCACTACCACACTATACTACACTACCTACCTACCACTACCTACCACTACCACACTATACTACACTACCTACCTACCACTACCTACCACTACCACACTATACTACACTACCTACCTACCACTACCTACCACTACCACACTATACTACACTACCTACCTACCACTACCTACCACTACCACACTATACTACACTACCTACCTACCACTACCTACCACTACCACACTATACTACACTACCTACCTACCACTACCTACCACTACCACACTATACTACACTACCTACCTACCACTACCTACCACTACCACACTATACTACACTACCTACCTACCACTACCTACCACTACCACACTATACTACACTACCTACCTACCACTACCTACCACTACCACACTATACTACACTACCTACCTACCACTACCTACCACTACCACACTATACTACACTACCTACCTACCACTACCTACCACTACCACACTATACTACACTACCTACCTACCACTACCTACCACTACCACACTATACTACACTACCTACCTACCACTACCTACCACTACCACACTATACTACACTACCTACCTACCACTACCTACCACTACCACACTATACTACACTACCTACCTACCACTACCTACCACTACCACACTATACTACACTACCTACCTACCACTACCACACTATACTACACTACCTACCTACCACTACCTACCACTACCACACTATACTACACTACCTACCTACCACTACCACACTATACTACACTACCTACCTACCACTACCACACTATACTACACTACCTACCTACCACTACCACACTATACTACACTACCTACCTACCACTACCACACTATACTACACTACCTACCTACCACTACCTACCACTACCACACTATACTACACTACCTACCTACCACTACCACACTATACTACACTACCTACCTACCACTACCTACCACTACCACACTATACTACACTACCTACCTACCACTACCTACCACTACCACACTATACTACACTACCTACCTACCACTACCACACTATACTACACTACCTACCTACCACTACCTACCACTACCACACTATACTACACTACCTACCTACCACTACCACACTATACTACACTACCTACCTACCACTACCACACTATACTACACTACCTACCTACCACTACCTACCACTACCTACCCTACACTACTCTACACTATACTACACTACCTACCACTACCTACCACTACCACACTATACTACACTACCTACCTACCACTACCTACCACTACCACACTATACTACACTACCTACCTACCACTACCTACCACTACCACACTATACTACACTACCTACCTACCACTACCTACCACTACCACACTATACTACACTACCTACCTACCACTACCTACCACTACCACACTATACTACACTACCTACCTACCACTACCTACCACTACCTACCCTACACTACTCTACACTGCCCTACACTATACTACACTACCTACCACTACCTACCACTACCACACTATACTACACTACCTACCTACCACTACCTACCACTACCACACTATACTACACTACCTACCTACCACTACCACACTATACTACACTACCTACCTACCACTACCTACCACTACCTACCCTACACTACTCTACACTATACTACACTACCTACCACTACCTACCACTACCACACTATACTACACTACCTACCTACCACTACCTACCACTACCACACTATACTACACTACCTACCTACCACTACCTACCACTACCACACTATACTACACTACCTACCTACCACTACCTACCACTACCACACTATACTACACTACCTACCTACCACTACCTACCACTACCACACTATACTACACTACCTACCTACCACTACCTACCACTACCACACTATACTACACTACCTACCTACCACTACCTACCACTACCACACTATACTACACTACCTACCTACCACTACCACACTATACTACACTACCTACCTACCACTACCTACCACTACCACACTATACTACACTACCTACCTACCACTACCTACCACTACCACACTATACTACACTACTCTACACTGCCCTACACTACTCTACACTGCCCTCAATCCATGATTTCTCCACCAGGTGGGCGTGGCATCAAGGCGTTGTTCCTTCCGGACGATCTGATTGGCTGCTGTCTGTCGCTGTCACATGCTTCCTCTGTCGCCATAACGACCGGCTTCCCCACACACTATATGCACAGGTACGCGCACGCACGCACACACGCGCGTGCGCGCGCACACACATTTTAACGATGTCATCAAACTGTCGGCGATGATGATGTCACTTCCTGTGTCCAGTCCTCCAGAGGAGACGGACGGCCCACCTGGAGCCATCGCCATGGCAACCATGCTGCTGTCGCTAGGCAAACACGTTACCATGGTGACCGACCGCAGGGCCCTGCAGCTCAACCAATCACTGATGGACGACGCTGTGAGGTCAGGTGAGCTCGACCTATCACTGACGAGCAGTGTTGTTTTTGGCAGCAAGTTTTGATTTTAGTCACATTTTAGTCACCTAGAATGTTTTAGTTTTAGACGACTAAATATCATAAGATTTTAGTCGACTAAATCTACAGTTGATTTAGTCGACTAAAATGTATTTTGGCGGGCCTTTATGCCGTCGTAAACCTGCTGAAAATAGCAGATCTACAAGCTCACAACGCGCCGCAGCACGGCACGTGAGCTTGTAGATCTGCTATTTTCAGCATGCAACCAAGTGTAAAATGACTTATAGTGGATCTCTTGTCCACTAGTTCCTTCCTAACATTTTAGTCTAGTTTTTATCTGTTGACAAAATTGTCATATTTAGTCTTAGTTTTAGTCACCATAGTCTTTATTTAGTTTCCGTCAGTATAAAAGGTAGTCGACGAACATCTTTCGTTTTAGTTTTAGTCGACGAAAACAACCCTGTTGACGAGCTCAGGTGAGTTCAACCATGACGGCTTAACGAGATGAATGACTTGTGGACCAATCATCTCGCAGGTGTGCTGAAAGCTGCCGTCCCATTGGTCAGCTTCCAGAACACGGGCCCAGACTCCGCCCTCCACTTCCTGTGTCACCATGGAGACCGCAGCAAGCCCAGGTCAGGTGACCTTTTGACCTCCAGTTGACATCACAGGTCCATTTGGTTGACCTTTTGACCTCCGGTTTACATTACGGGTCCAATTAAAGGGTGTGTGTGTGTGTGTGTGTGTGTGTGTGTGTGTGTGTGTGTGTGTGTGTGTGTGTGTGTGTGTGTGTGTGTGTGTGTGTGTGTGTGTGTGTGTGTCCTATCAAATAATTATATTTCTATTAGGCAACATTCGATGTCATTTCAGGTTTGGGACGTCATCCAAAGTGGATGGGATGAAAAATATGAAAACGTGAATAACTCTTGATCTAAATCAATGCTTCCAATTCTAACCAAAGATTATCCTGTGTTAGACGGCCCATCGCCGTCCCGTCGCTAGTCTCGTTGGAAGTAATCATACCTCTGGTGGTTGGCGATCCTCTGGGGGGTGTTTTGGTAATCATACCTCTGGTGGTTGGCGATCCTCTGGGGGGTGTTTTGGATACATGCTCACCTGTCCCTCTCCATTTTAACATATTGAGAGCCCACGCAAAACTGCCCAAAAATCACTTTCACCTAGAAAATCCATTCACATTTTTTATAATTCAGCTGACTGTGGAGACACATGCTGGAACCTTTTACTTTGAAATGTTTTATAGTTTCTGAGTTATTTAATTTAAACGCCAAATGCATTCTCAATGGCAAAAACACAAACTTTGGCACCACGTATTAAAAAAAAAAAAAATCATTGTTTTGATTTTTTTAAATACAAAATAAAAAAGACGTCTTGGGCTATGCCCGTGCGGTAATACCAATACCGTCTTGGGCACAAAATGTGTTAAGGGTGGGATGAAAAATCGTGAATAACTCTTGATCTAAATCAATGCTTCCAATTCTAACCAAAGATCATGTGTTAGGGCCGATTCATACTCCTATTTTACCGCTGTAGTGCCGAAACGATTTCGGCTCGTCAGAAATTTTCAGTAGCACCGAAGAGCCGACTTTAGGACGGTACCCGCCCCCCCCCGAACCTCAAATGACGTCACATTGTAGGCTCTGCAGAGCCCAACCCACTTTTATTCGGCTCTAAAATAGGAGTATGAATCGACCCTTAGACGGCCCATCGCGGTCCCGTCGCTAGTCGCGTTGGAAGTAATCATACCTCCGGTGGTTGGCGATCCTCTGGGGGGTGTTTTGGCTACATGCTATGCTACATGCTACATGCTATGCTATCTAGCACAAAGCAAGATGGCGTCCGTGTCACCTTGAAATGGGCTCTGAAGCTGCAAATCGCTGGGCGCACTGATGTAATGGTTCCACACGCCGCTGGGCACGCAGGGTGTTAAAACAGTACTGTGTGTATGTGCGTGCACCCAGACAGGGTGTTAAAACAGTACTGTGTGTATGTGCGTGCACCCAGACAGGGGGTTAAAACAGTACTGTGTGTATGTGCGTGCACCCAGACAGGGGGTTAAAACAGTACTGTGTGTATGTGCGTGCACCCAGACAGGGTGTTAAAACAGTACTGTGTGTATGTGCGTGCACCCAGACAGGGTGTTAAAACAGTACTGTGTGTATGTGCGTGCACCCAGACAGGGGGTTAAAACAGTACTGTGTGTATGTGCGTGCACCCAGACAGGGTGTTAAAACAGTACTGTGTGTATGTGCGTGCACCCAGACAGGGTGTTAAAACAGTACTGTGTGTATGTGCGTGCACCCAGACAGGGTGTTAAAACAGTACTGTGTGTATGTGCGTGCACCCAGACAGGGGGTTAAAACAGTACTGTGTGTATGTGCGTGCACCCAGACAGGGTGTTAAAACAGTACTGTGTGTATGTGCGTGCACCCAGACAGGGCGTTAAAACAGTACTGTGTGTATGTGCGTGCACCCAGACAGGGTGTTAAAACAGTACTGTGTGTATGTGCGTGCACCCAGACAGGGTGTTAAAACAGTACTGTGTGTATGTGCGTGCACCCAGACAGGGTGTTAAAACAGTACTGTGTGTATGTGCGTGCACCCAGACAGGGTGTTAAAACAGTACTGTGTGTATGTGCGTGCACCCAGACAGGGTGTTAAAACAGTACTGTGTGTATGTGCGTGCACCCAGACAGGGTGTTAAAACAGTACTGTGTGTATGTGCGTGCACCCAGACAGGGTGTTAAAACAGTACTGTGTGTATGTGCGTGCACCCAGACAGGGTGTTAAAACAGTACTGTGTGTATGTGCGTGCACCCAGACAGGGGGTTAAAACAGTACTGTGTGTATGTGCGTGCACCCAGACAGGGTGTTAAAACAGTACTGTGTGTATGTGCGTGCACCCAGACAGGGCGGGTGGGGCCCTAGCAACCGGCCCTAGCAACCGGGCTGATTCTAAACATGGCTAGGCTTTCTTATATCGATATAAATCGCCTTAGAACACCAACACTTGTCCTGAGCATCAAGGTTTTTTTTTCCCGATAGGACCAGTATAATCGCATCAAATGTGTTAATCATATTCCATCATATTCAATGTGTTAATCATATTCCATCATATTCAATGTGTTAATCATATTCCATCATATTCAATGTGTTAATCATATTCCATCATATTCAATGTGTTAATCATATTCCATCATATTCAATGTGTTAATCATATTCCATCATATTCAATGTGTTAATCATATTCCATCATATTCAATGTGTTAATCATATTCCATCATATTCAATGTGTTAATCATATTCCATCATATTCAATGTGTTAATCATATTCCATAATATTCAAGGGCTTTTGGTGAGAAATAAAGCACTGCAGTGTCTGTGTCCAGCTGATGCTCGTTGGCGCTCGTTAATGCCATATGCATCAAAGCAATATAATAAGTCTCTGCAGCCGTTTTTTCCGTTTCGGACGAGAATGTTCCTTTTGGTCCTAAAACAAAATCCCGCTCATCAACTAACCGGTTAATCGCTCCATGAGGTCATCAATGTCCAATTAATCAATTAATCGATAATTTGGTTACATGTGTTCACTGTCAGAGATAGTCCATATAACTGTTCTTAATGCACTCCTAGGTTTGACCACCTGGTGGCGATAGAGGGATAGTCTAACTGTTCTTAATGCACTACTAGGTTTGACCAC
>NW_027638235.1:695951-702301 GCF_951216825.1 Electrona antarctica
ATGAGTATACACTATAGATACACTATAGATACACTATAGATACACTATATGAGTATACACTATAGATACACTATATGAGTATACACTATAGATACACTATAGATACACTATATGAGTATACACTATAGATACACTATAGATACACTATAGATACACTATATGAGTATACACTATAGATACACTATAGATACACTATATGAGTATACACTATAGATACACTATAGATACACTATATGAGTATACACTATAGATAACCTATAGATACACTATATGAGTATACACTATAGATACACTATAGATACACTATATGAGTATACACTATAGATACACTATAGATACACTATAGATACACTATATGAGTATACACTATAGATACACTATATGAGTATACACTATAGATACACTATATGAGTATACACTATAGATACACTATATGAGTATACACTATAGATACACTATAGATACACTATATGAGTATACACTATAGATACACTATATGAGTATACACTATAGATACACTATAGATACACTATAGATACACTATATGAGTATACACTATAGATACACTATATGAGTATACACTATAGATACACTATATGAGTATACACTATAGATACACTATAGATACACTATATGAGTATACACTATAGATACACTATATGAGTATACACTATAGATACACTATAGATACACTATAGATACACTATATGAGTATACACTATAGATACACTATAGATACACTATAGATACACTATAGATACACTATAGATACACTATATGAGTATACACTATAGATACACTATATGAGTATACACTATAGATACACTATATGAGTATACACTATAGATACACTATAGATACACTATATGAGTATACACTATAGATACACTATATGAGTATACACTATAGATACACTATAGATACACTATAGATACACTATAGATACACTATAGATACACTATAGATACACTATAGATACACTATATGAGTATACACTATAGATACACTATAGATACACTATAGATACACTATAGATACACTATAGATACACTATAGATACACTATAGATACACTATATGAGTATACACTATAGATACACTATATGAGTATACACTATAGATACACTATAGATACACTATATGAGTATACACTATAGATACACTATATGAGTATACACTATAGATACACTATAGATACACTATAGATACACTATATGAGTATACACTATAGATACACTATATGAGTATACACTATAGATACACTATATGAGTATACACTATAGATACACTATAGATACACTATATGAGTATACACTATAGATACACTATAGATACACTATATGAGTATACACTATAGATACACTATAGATACACTATATGAGTATACACTATAGATACACTATAGATACACTATATGAGTATACACTATAGATACACTATATGAGTATACACTATAGATACACTATAGATACACTATATGAGTATACACTATAGATACACTATAGATACACTATATGAGTATACACTATAGATACACTATATGAGTATACACTATAGATACACTATAGATACACTATAGATACACTATATGAGTATACACTATAGATACACTATATGAGTATACACTATAGATACACTATATGAGTATACACTATAGATACACTATAGATACACTATAGATACACTATAGATACACTATAGATACACTATATGAGTATACACTATAGATACACTATAGATACACTATAGATACACTATAGATACACTATATGAGTATACACTATAGATACACTATAGATACACTATATGAGTATACACTATAGATACACTATAGATACACTATATGAGTATACACTATAGATACACTATAGATACACTATATGAGTATACACTATAGATACACTATAGATACACTATATGAGTATACACTATAGATACACTATATGAGTATACACTATAGATACACTATAGATACACTATATGAGTATACACTATAGATACACTATAGATACACTATATGAGTATACACTATAGATACACTATAGATACACTATATGAGTATACACTATAGATACACTATAGATACACTATATGAGTATACACTATAGATACACTATAGATACACTATATGAGTATACACTATAGATACACTATAGATACACTATATGAGTATACACTATAGATACACTATAGATACACTATAGATACACTATATGAGTATACACTATAGATACACTATAGATACACTATATGAGTATACACTATAGATACACTATAGATACACTATATGAGTATACACTATAGATACACTATAGATACACTATATGAGTATACACTATAGATACACTATATGAGTATACACTATAGATACACTATATGAGTATACACTATAGATACACTATAGTATAGCTATGAGTATACACTATAGATACACTATAGATACACTATATGAGTATACACTATAGATACACTATAGATACACTATATGAGTATACACTATAGATACACTATATGAGTATACACTATAGATACACTATAGATACACTATATGAGTATACACTATAGATACACTATAGATACACTATAGATACACTATATGAGTATACACTATAGATACACTATAGATACACTATAGATACACTATATGAGTATACACTATAGATACACTATAGATACACTATATGAGTATACACTATAGATACACTATAGATACACTATATGAGTATACACTATAGATACATATAGATAGCTATGAGTATACACTATAGATACACTATAGATACACTATATGAGTATACACTATAGATACACTATAGATACACTATATGAGTATACACTATAGATACACTATATGAGTATACACTATAGATACACTATAGTATAGCTATGAGTATACACTATAGATACACTATAGATACACTATATGAGTATACACTATAGATACACTATAGATACACTATATGAGTATACACTATAGATACACTATAGATACACTATATGAGTATACACTATAGATACACTATAGTATAGCTATGAGTATACACTATAGATACACTATAGATACACTATATGAGTATACACTATAGATACACTATAGATACACTATATGAGTATACACTATAGATACACTATAGATACACTATATGAGTATACACTATAGATACACTATATGAGTATACACTATAGATACACTATAGATACACTATATGAGTATACACTATAGATACACTATATGAGTATACACTATAGATACACTATATGAGTATACACTATAGATACACTATATGAGTATACACTATAGATACACTATATGAGTATACACTATAGATACACTATAGATACACTATATGAGTATACACTATAGATACACTATATGAGTATACACTATAGATACACTATAGATACACTATATGAGTATACACTATAGATACACTATATGAGTATACACTATAGATACACTATAGATACACTATAGATACACTATATGAGTATACACTATAGATACACTATAGATACACTATAGATACACTATAGATACACTATAGATACACTATAGATACACTATATGAGTATACACTATAGATACACTATAGATACACTATAGATACACTATAGATACACTATAGATACACTATAGATACACTATATGAGTATACACTATAGATACACTATAGATACACTATAGATACACTATAGATACACTATAGATACACTATAGATACACTATATGAGTATACACTATAGATACACTATAGATACACTATATGAGTATACACTATAGATACACTATATGAGTATACACTATAGATACACTATAGATACACTATATGAGTATACACTATAGATACACTATATGAGTATACACTATAGATACACTATATGAGTATACACTATAGATACACTATAGATACACTATATGAGTATACACTATAGATACACTATATGAGTATACACTATAGATACACTATAGATACACTATAGATACACTATATGAGTATACACTATAGATACACTATAGATACACTATAGATACACTATAGATACACTATATGAGTATACACTATAGATACACTATATGAGTATACACTATAGATACACTATATGAGTATACACTATAGATACACTATATGAGTATACACTATAGATACACTATAGATACACTATATGAGTATACACTATAGATACACTATATGAGTATACACTATAGATACACTATAGATACACTATATGAGTATACACTATAGATACACTATATGAGTATACACTATAGATACACTATAGATACACTATATGAGTATACACTATAGATACACTATAGATACACTATATGAGTATACACTATAGATACACTATAGATACACTATATGAGTATACACTATAGATACACTATAGATACACTATATGAGTATACACTATAGATACATATAGTATAGCTATGAGTATACACTATAGATACACTATAGATACACTATATGAGTATACACTATAGATACACTATAGATACACTATATGAGTATACACTATAGATACACTATAGATACACTATATGAGTATACACTATAGATACACTATAGATACACTATAGATACACTATAGATACACTATATGAGTATACACTATAGATACACTATAGATACACTATATGAGTATACACTATAGATACACTATAGATACACTATATGAGTATACACTATAGATACACTATAGATACACTATATGAGTATACACTATAGATACACTATAGATACACTATAGATACACTATAGATACACTATAGATACACTATATGAGTATACACTATAGATACACTATATGAGTATACACTATAGATACACTATATGAGTATACACTATAGATACACTATAGATACACTATAGATACACTATAGATACACTATAGATACACTATATGAGTATACACTATAGATACACTATATGAGTATACACTATAGATACACTATAGTATAGCTATGAGTATACACTATAGATACACTATAGATACACTATATGAGTATACACTATAGATACACTATAGATACACTATATGAGTATACACTATAGATACACTATAGATACACTATATGAGTATACACTATAGATACACTATAGATACACTATGAGTATACACTATAGATACACTATAGATACACTATATGAGTATACACTATAGATACACTATAGATACACTATATGAGTATACACTATAGATACACTATAGATACACTATATGAGTATACACTATAGATACACTATATGAGTATACACTATAGATACACTATAGATACTATGAGTATACACTATAGATACACTATAGATACACTATATGAGTATACACTATAGATACACTATATGAGTATACACTATAGATACACTATAGATACACTATATGAGTATACACTATAGATACACTATAGATACACTATATGAGTATACACTATAGATACACTATAGATACACTATATGAGTATACACTATAGATACACTATAGATACACTATATGAGTATACACTATAGATACACTATAGATACACTATATGAGTATACACTATAGATACACTATAGATACCTATGAGTATACACTATAGATACACTATAGATACACTATATGAGTATACACTATAGATACACTATAGATACACTATATGAGTATACACTATAGATACACTATAGATACACTATATGAGTATACACTATAGATACACTATATGAGTATACACTATAGATACACTATATGAGTATACACTATAGATACACTATAGATACACTATATGAGTATACACTATAGATACACTATAGATACACTATAGATACACTATATGAGTATACACTATAGATACACTATATGAGTATACACTATAGATACACTATAGATACACTATATGAGTATACACTATAGATACACTATAGATACACTATAGATACACTATATGAGTATACACTATAGATACACTATAGATACACTATATGAGTATACACTATAGATACACTATAGATACACTATATGAGTATACACTATAGATACACTATAGATACACTATATGAGTATACACTATAGATACACTATAGATACACTATATGAGTATACACTATAGATACACTATATGAGTATACACTATAGATACACTATATGAGTATACACTATAGATACACTATATGAGTATACACTATAGATACACTATATGAGTATACACTATAGATACACTATATGAGTATACACTATAGATACACTATAGATACACTATATGAGTATACACTATAGATACACTATATGAGTATACACTATAGATACACTATAGATACACTATAGATACACTATATGAGTATACACTATAGATACACTATATGAGTATAC
>NW_027638234.1:10000-13321 GCF_951216825.1 Electrona antarctica
ACCCACCCCTACCCCCCACGCGCGCGCGCCCCGCTCATCTCTCAAGCTCATCTCCGATGCACCGGCGCGGCCCTAACGAGAGCCCATGTAGGGACGGGAACCTATTAGGCCCCCGGTTACAGACGCCATCTCCATTTACAGCTGTCAATAGCACCGGCTTGGCCTGCAATAATTATCCCCAAGGAGGCAACCAGGAGGCATTGGCTATGCCGCGGCTATGCATCACTTGCATTTAGGGGCCCGAGGGCAGGTGGGTGGGTGGACTCCCGGCCCCCCCAGAGAGGCCTCCCCCTCTGCCAACCACCTTCCCCCCAACACACACACACGCACAAATGCTCACGAAACCCTCCACCCTCGATCCGAGAATAAGGACGCTTGTTCCCTGTCGTTCCCGGGGTCGACGCACGCGCGGCGGGGGACGTGAGATCAGTGTCACAGTGTTGTGTCGAGGAGGAGGAGGCGGGCCGACCGAGGTTCTCTCATCCCCCGTCCTCCCATCCCTTCACGCTCAGGGTAACCGGACACCCGCCCCCCCTCAAAGACCGACTTTCTCCTCCCGTAGCGACCCCCCCCCCCCCCCCAACGTCCCCCGCCCCCATCCCACGTCCCCCGCATGGGAGGGCGGCGGGACGTGGGGGACAACGCACAACCCCGTGGAGTGATACCCAAAACCACGTAAGGGGAGAAATCCCAAACGCCCCAGACCCAAGAAGCCGCAGAGAGAGAGAGAGAGAGAGAGAGAGAGAGAGAGAGAGAGAGAGAGAGAGAGAGAGAGAGAGAGAGAAATCAATAGATGTTACAATAACAATAGATATCAACACAGCGCAATGCCGCGATAGAAAAATCCAATTACAAAATCAAGGGAAGTAATTTTAGGAAAAAAGGAGGGGGGGCGGGGGAGATGTTGAGATAAGTTTGAGGCTAAATAGAGGCAAAGGCAGAATGAGAGAGAGAGAGAGAGAGAGAGAGAGAGAGAGAGAGAGAGAGAGAGAGGCAATAAAAACAATGTGTGTTTTTTCCTCCTTTAGACATAAGAAACGGCCTGTTTTTTTACCCAGCGGCCTCCTCTCGGATAATAGAGTTACATTTACGAGCGTTGCCATATGCCCACCCAGTGCCCCCCCCATATGCCCACCCAGTGCCCCCCCCATATGCCCACCCAGTGCCTGGTAAATAGAACATCCATGAGATGAGATGCCAAGGCTTTTATGTGCAGGAAGACACCCCACTAACTGGGAAAGAGAAAACACCAACCGCCCGCACCACTTCATCACGTCACTGTGAAACCTTTACTGTATGTCCCGGAACACACATTTTTTGTTTGAACTTTGTTTTTTGTAAATGAAAATAGTGGAAAATAGCACATCTACTAAGCTCGTAGATGGGCTGTTTTAACCACTTTTGGAGGCGACGCTCTCGAATGACGAATCAGAGCTTCATTTACCAGAGAAGAAAATGGAAACGTGAAAAGGCGAAACGCGGATATACGATGTTTCTGCCGACAGCGACCATAATACATTTGATAGCATTAATCTGGACTTATAGCAGTGAGCACTGCATGCTCTGTGAGGAGGAGAAGAAGAAGAAGAAGAAGAAGAAGAAGAAGAAGAAGAAGAAGAAGAAGAAGAAGAAGAACTCACACAATTCCACTCAATATCTCGATATATAGCACCATCATGAAGTGAGCCACTACAATATACACATTGATGGTAAAAAGGTGTGTGTGTGTGTGTGTGGGGGGGGGGGGGGTGACATCATCCTGCAGATGGAGTAGAGAGAGAGAGAGAGAGAGAGAGAGAGATAAAGAGAGAGAGGGTGAGTCCTCCCTGAAATTAAAACTAAAACAGCCCTGAAGCCATAGAAAATACAGCAGTGATCCATCCTGCCATTTTCTTTGGTTTTGTTTTGGTTATCAAGGCACCCCGCAGTCTGCTCTCTCTCTCTCTCCCTCTCCCTCTCCCTCTCCCTCTCCCTCTCTCTCTCTCTCTCTCTCTCTCTCTCTCTCTCTCTCTCTCTCTCTCTCTCCTTGTGTTAATGAAAACAAACACTAAGGGACGTTCATAAGTGCCACAGCCCGACTACAAAGAGCATCAAAGCGACGACAACAAACGACTATAAAACAAACAAACAAAAAGAAAAAAAAGCCACGCACATGAAAGTGGTCCCATGAAGAACACTGTAACAGCCCCAAAACACTGACGCCCTCGCAACCAATCAGAGGCCAAGGAGGAACGTGCCGCTAATCTTTCATGTAATGAACTCCTGTCTTGTCTGTGATGAGCGCCCGCTTCTTTGTCCTCAAATCATGAGCCAGGCTTATTTTATTCTTATTTAATTTAGTGTTTTTTTCTCCCTTTCATGTTATATTTTGCAGACCAAAAAAAAAGCCCCTAAAACATCTTGTAATCATTGAAATGGAAGCGTGACCCGGGTTCACGTCAATCCGTCCAGCCTCCATCATGCTTGCGCGGCCGTCTAGGACAGAAATAGCCAAAAATAGCTGGTATACGAGCAGATAACGCGTGGTCAGCTTGTAGAACGGCTCTTTTCGCAGGGAAAAGGTCATCTTGGTGTTGAATTTGAAGACTTAAAGAGTGCGTCCCAAAACAATCTCACATCAAAGTCCAGTTTGGTTCGGTTTAAATCCCCTCTCGAGCTGCAGCATTGGATATACTGTACCATCAGGCCCTCTGTGCACGCCGCACGCACGCACGCACGCACGCACGCACGCACGCACACAGAGAGAGAGAGAGCACGTGTGGGTGGGAGTGTTGTGTGCATGTGCATATGTCACTGTTCTCTTGACAAATTCCTGAAGAGGTGAACAAAAGCAGTGGTTCCCCTGGGATTCCTAGCTCCTACATACCGCGCGCGCACATGCATGTGTGTGTGTGTGTGTGTGTGTGTGTGTGTGTGTGTGTGTGTGTGTGTGACACCTGGCTGTCCACATGTCCGTTCCCGCTGCGGGGGCCTGCCGCTGGGGCACCCCCGCCCCCCCCCCCCCCCCCCCCCCTATCCCCGCACTGGACAGATGGGTGGGAGGAGAGAGAGACATTACGGCCGTGTGGGGGATGTGGGCTTTTAGAAAGGGTGTGTGTGTGGGGGGGGGGGGGGGGTTGTGGGGGGACACCATGACGGGGGACGCACGCTCCACATTATTTGCCCCAATTGCCGCGGTAACACGCTGTTTACTGCAACACATGGTAGTGGTGGTAAAAGCAGAAAAAAATACTGAATTGGACCCGCAGCCAAAAACACACACACACACACACACACACACACACACACACACACACACACACACACACACACACACACACA
>NW_027638233.1:0-8095 GCF_951216825.1 Electrona antarctica
ACCCATCCTAGGGGTCAGTTAGAGACTATAGTAAAACAGTCCCTCACCCATCCTAGGGTCAGTTAGAGACTATAGTAAACAGTCCCTCACCCATCCTAGGGTCAGTTAGAGACTATAGTAAACAGTCCCTCACCCATCCTAGGGTCAGTTAGAGACTATAGTAAACAGTCCCTCACCCATCCTAGGGTCAGTTAGAGACTATAGTAAACAGTCCCTCACCCATCCTAGGGTCAGTTAGAGACTATAGTAAACAGTCCCTCACCCATCCTAGGGTCAGTTAGAGACTATAGTAAACAGTCCCTCACCCATCCTAGGGTCAGTTAGAGACAATAGTAAACAGTCCCTCACCCATCCTAGGGTCAGTTAGAGACTATAGTAAACAGTCCCTCACCCATCCTAGGGTCAGTTAGAGACTATAGTAAACAGTCCCTCACCCATCCTAGGGTCAGTTAGAGACTATAGTAAACAGTCCCTCACCCATCCTAGGGTCAGTTAGAGGACTATAGTAAACAGTCCCTCCACCTAACCCCATCCTAGGGTCCAGTTAGAGACTATAGTAAACAGTCCCTCACCCATCCTAGGGTCAGTTAGAGACTATAGTAAACAGTCCCTCACCCATCCTAGGGTCAGTTAGAGACTATAGTAAACAGTCCCTCACCCATCCTAGGGTCAGTTAGAGACTATAGTAAACAGTCCCTCACCCATCCTAGGGTCAGTTAGAGACTATAGTAAACAGTCCCTCACCCATCCTAGGGTCAGTTAGAGACTATAGTAAACAGTCCCTCACCCATCCTAGGGTCAGTTAGAGACTATAGTAAACAGTCCCTCACCCATCCTAGGGTCAGTTAGAGACTATAGTAAACAGTCCCTCACCCATCCTAGGGTCAGTTAGAGACTATAGTAAAACAGTCCCCTCACCCATCCTAGGGTCAGTTAGAGACTATAGTAACAGTCCCCACCCCCTTCACCCATCCTAGGGTCAGTTAGAGACTATAGTAAACAGTCCTCACCCATCCTAGGGTCAGTTAGAGACTATAGTAAACAGTCCCTCACCCATCCTAGGGTCAGTTAGAGACTATAGTAAACAGTCCCTCACCCATCCTAGGGTCAGTTAGAGGACTATAGTAAACAGTCCCTCACCCATCCTAGGGTCAGTTAGAGACTATAGTAACGGGACTTTTAGGACTTTTCTCCCAACGGGACTTTTGGGACTTTTTCCCCAACAGGGATTTCTTATGGTTTCTGCCTGGCGCTCTAAAAAGACTATTTCTTATGGTTTCTGCCTGGCGCTCTAAAAAGACTATTTCTTATGGTTTCTGCCTAACCCTAACCGGCGCTCTAAAAAGACACCAAGAACAGAACAAAAAAATCACACCTGTGTGAAGTAAGTGGTGCAACTCCGTGTGGGGGTCCCCAGGGGGGTCCCCGGAACTTCCAGACCCCCAGGAACGCGTCCAGGGTGCCGGCCCGGTTCCGGCGCTTTTCCAGACCCAAAAAGAGAGACATTTTCCCGGGCCGGGAACACTTATTAAAAATAGCAGCAGGTGTCCAAGTTGGTTGACCACGATATGCATCTGTGGTCAAACAAAATTGAATGCCTCAAACTCCCTTCGCTAGGCCCCGCCCACTCTAATCTACGATGGAAAGCTGTCCTTAAAAAGCCTCACCGACTGAGATGCATGTTAAATGACGGGATTTCTCCATATAAATAAGAGCATCAAAATGTCTTCTAAATCTAGTCAACCAGGCCTGCAGTAGGCTATGCACTGGACACATGTCTTCTAAATCTAGTCAACCAGGCCTGCAGTAGGCTATGCACTGGACACATGTCTTCTAAATCTAGTCAACCAGGCCTGCAGTAGGCTATGCACTGGACACATGTCTTCTAAATCTAGTCAACCAGGCCTGCAGTAGGCTATGCACTGGACACATGTCTTCTAAATCTAGTCTACCAGGCCTGCAGTAGGCTATGCACTGGACACATGTCTTCTAAATCTAGTCTACCAGGCCTGCAGTAGGCTATGCACTGGACACATGTCTTCTAAATCTAGTCTACCAGGCCTGCAGTAGGCTATGCACTGGACACATGTCTTCTAAATCTAGTCAACCAGGCCTGCAGTAGGCTATGCACTGGACACATGTCTTCTAAATCTAGTCTACCAGGCCTGCAGTAGGCTATGCACTGGACACATGTCTTCTAAATCTAGTCTACCAGGCCTCCAGTAGGCTATGCACTGGACACATGTCTTCTAAATCTAGTCTACCAGGCCTGCAGTAGGCTATGCACTGGACACATGTCTTCTAAATCTAGTCTACCAGGCCTGCAGTAGGCTATGCACTGGACACATGTCTTCTAAATCTAGTCAACCAGGCCTGCAGTAGGCTATGCACTGGACACATGTCTTCTAAATCTAGTCAACCAGGCCTGCAGTAGGCTATGCACTGGACACATGTCTTCTAAATCTAGTCAACCAGGCCTGCAGTAGGCTATGCACTGGACACATGTCTTCTAAATCTAGTCAACCAGGCCTGCAGTAGGCTATGCACTGGACACATGTCTTCTAAATCTAGTCAACCAGGCCTGCAGTAGGCTATGCACTGGACACATGTCTTCTAAATCTAGTCTACCAGGCCTGCAGTAGGCTATGCACTGGACACATGTCTTCTAAATCTAGTCTACCAGGCCTGCAGTAGGCTATGCACTGGACACATGTCTTCTAAATCTAGTCAACCAGGCCTGCAGTAGGCTATGCACTGGACACATGTCTTCTAAATCTAGTCTACCAGGCCTGCAGTAGGCTATGCACTGGACACATGTCTTCTAAATCTAGTCAACCAGGCCTGCAGTAGGCTATGCACTGGACACATGTCTTCTAAATCTAGTCTACCAGGCCTGCAGTAGGCTATGCACTGGACACATGTCTTCTAAATCTAGTCAACCAGGCCTGCAGTAGGCTATGCACTGGACACATGTCTTCTAAATCTAGTCTACCAGGCCTGCAGTAGGCTATGCACTGGACACATGTCTTCTAAATCTAGTCAACCAGGCCTGCAGTAGGCTATGCACTGGACACATGTCTTCTAAATCTAGTCTACCAGGCCTGCAGTAGGCTATGCACTGGACACATGTCTTCTAAATCTAGTCAACCAGGCCTCCAGTAGTCTATGCACTGGACACATGTCTTCTAAATCTAGTCTACCAGGCCTGCAGTAGGCTATGCACTGGACACATGTCTTCTAAATCTAGTCTACCAGGCCTGCAGTAGGCTATGCACTGGACACATGTCTTCTAAATCTAGTCAACCAGGCCTGCAGTAGGCTATGCACTGGACAAAAAGCTACGGTTGCTAAACTAGTTGGATTGGACACTCGCTTTGTGGGGTTGAGTTTAGCGAGAGAGTGCAGTAAACTAGTGAGAAGAATTAACCTCACTCACTGCCCTAAACGTGTTGTTGTCAGTGGGAATAAACACAGATGCACCCGGGAGGAAGTGGACCACCAGAAAGGAGGAGCAGCCAAACAGAGTTCTCCTTTCTAGACACAAAAGGAAAAGGAGGTGTCACCCCCTATAGGCATGGGGGCAACCTCCTTAACGTTGTAGGTCACGGCCTCCTCGCTGACCCCTGACCCCTGACCTTTAACCCTTACCGTTGGAGGTGGTGCTGGAGGCCACGGCCTTCTCACTGACGTCGTGGCGGGCCGTCGACCCCGTCGAACTCTTGTTGGCCGTCGCCACGATGCTCTCCACCCTCTTCTTCTTCTCAGCAGCGGAACTGGCCTGGGAGTGATGGGTTTCCATGGCGACTGATCATTCCTCAGCACCTCATTGGTGGAGACGGGAGGAGGGGGAGGGGCGGGAGGATACCTGAGGTGGGGAGAGAGGGGGGGACGACAGTTGAGTGAGGTTACGGGGGAAAAATTCAAACTGTGAAATAAAGTAAACTAGAAAGAAAGTAAACTAGTTTATGACAAGTTTGTGACCAAAATGCGATACGGGTTGATCCACCAGTTGCTGCACTTTATATACACAACTCACCTTATATTATTATACACATTCATAACATCCTCTAAAACTCACCTTATATTATTATACACATTCATAACATCCTCTAAAACTCACCTTATATTATTATACACATTCATAACATCCTCTAAAACACTTACTGCAATAATATATGAGCCAAAGTAGTACAATGTAGTCTTAGTCTTAAATAGATGTGGTCTTCTTTGCACCCGTTTTGTAGCTCTGTTTTTGTCTGTTTTTTATGTGACGTAATGTAACGCACATACATTCAGAGAGAGACAGACAGAGACAGACAGAGACAGACAGAGAGAGACAGAGCGAGAGAGAGAGAGAGAGAGAGAGAGAGAGAGAGAGAGAGAGAGAGACAGACAGACAGAGAGAGACAGAGAGAGACAGAGAGAGAGAGAGAGAGAGAGAGAGAGAGAGACAGAGAGAGAGAGAGAGACAGAGAGAGACAGACAGAGAGACCTTAAGGGATTCTGTCGACCACAGAGAGAAACATTCACACTCCACGTAGTCTTAAAATAAAATAAAATGAAATAAAGAAACAACAAGGTTTGTTTGAAGGTCCTTTTGGGAATATCATCATCACAGGGTGGGGTGGGGGGGGGGGGGGGGGGGTCGGCCGCGCAACTTTCCTTTCAAAGAATAACGCTGGTTCAAGATAGTGTGGGGGGGGGGGGGGTAGGGCCTCCAAATCTATACAGATATCACATCTTTGTCTCCACCAGGCCGAAGGTAGAGAGAGTATGTTTTCCACTCTGTCCGTCCGTGTGTGTGTGTGTGTGGGTGTGTGTGTGTCTGTTACCAGCTAATCTCCGGCACCAAATCTTCCACACACACTCCCTGGATGCCAACGATGAACCTCTGCCGCAAATTTTCCATAACAACCTGTTATAGCGCCACCAGGAGACTGACTTTTGTAAAAAACATCTTTTTTATATTACTACTCCAGATTCTGTCCAAAAATCCTACAAATCGTTACACAGTATCCCTATAGTCATGTGTTCAAGACAGATCTGTCCCATATATCATATTCCATCCTGATTGGCTAACATTGGCTTTCAATGGCCACAACCTGACCTGCCCTGGTGGAGACCTGTCCTATTATAGCGCCACCAGGAGGTGTCGTGGCCTCCTGGTGGCGCTATAATAGGACAGGTCTCCACCAGGGCAGGTCAGGAGGCCACAACCTGACCTGCCCTGGTGGAGACCTGTCCTATTATACCGCCACCAGGAGGCCACAACCTGACCTGCCCTGGTGGAGACCTGTCCTATTATACCGCCACCAGGAGGCCACAACCTGACCTGCCCTGGTGGAGACCTGTCCTATTATAGCGCCACCAGGAGGCCACAACCTGACCTGCCCTGGTGGAGACCTGTCCTATTATAGCGCCACCAGGAGGCCACAACCTGACCTGCCCTGGTGGAGACCCGTCCTATTATAGCGCCACCAGGAGGCCACAACCTGACCTGCCCTGGTGGAGACCTGTCCTATTATAGCACCACCAGGAGGCCACAACCTGACCTGCCCTGGTGGAGACCTGTCCTATTATAGCGCCACCAGGAGGCCACAACCTGACCTGCCCTGGTGGAGACCTGTCCTATTATAGCGCCACCAGGAGACCACAACCTGACCTGCCCTGGTGGAGACCTGTCCTATTATAGCGCCACAAGGAGGCCACGACCTGACGTGCCCTGGTGGAGACCTGTCCTATTATAGCGCCACCAGGAGGCCACGACCTGACGTGCCCTGGTGGAGACCTGTCCTATTATAGCGCCACCAGGAGGCCACGACCTGACGTGCCCTGGTGGAGACCTGTCCTATTATAGCCCCACCAGGAGGCCACGACCTGACCTGCCCTGGTGGAGACCTGTCCTATTATAGCGCCACCAGGAGGCCACAACCTGACCTGCCCTGGTGGAGACCTGTCCTATTATAGCGCCACCAGGAGGCCACAACCTGACCTGCCCTGGTGGAGACCTGTCCTATTATAGCGCCACCAGGAGACCACAACCTGACCTGCCCTGGTGGAGACCTGTCCTATTATAGCGCCACCAGGAGGCCACGACCTGACGTGCCCTGGTGGAGACCTGTCCTATTATAGCGCCACCAGGAGGCCACGACCTGACGTGCCCTGGTGGAGACCTGTCCTATTATAGCGCCACCAGGAGGCCACGACCTGACGTGCCCTGGTGGAGACCTGTCCTATTATAGCGCCACCAGGAGGCCACGACCTGACCTGCCCTGGTGGAGACCTGTCCTATTATAGCGCCACCAGGAGGCCACAACCTTACCTGCCCTGGTGGAGACCTGTCCTATTATAGCGCCACCAGGAGGCCACAACCTGACCTGCCCTGGTGGAGACCTGTCCTATTATAGCGCCACCAGGAGGCCACAACCTGACCTGCCCTGGTGGAGACCTGTCCTATTATAGCGCCACCAGGAGGCCACGACCTGACCTGCCCTGGTGGAGACCTGTCCTATTATAGCGCCACCAGGAGGCCACGACCTGACGTGCCCTGGTGGAGACCTGTCCTATTATAGCGCCACCAGGAGGCCACGACCTGACCTGCCCTGGTGGAGACCTGTCCTATTATAGCGCCACCAGGAGGCCACAACCTTACCTGCCCTGGTGGAGACCTGTCCTATTATAGCGCCACCAGGAGGCCACAACCTGACCTGCCCTGGTGGAGACCTGTCCTATTATAGCGCCACCAGGAGGCCACGACCTGACCTGCCCTGGTGGAGACCTGTCCTATTATAGCGCCACCAGGAGGCCACGACCTGACCTGCCCTGGTGGAGACCTGTCCTATTATAGCGCCACCAGGAGGCCACAACCTGACCTGCCCTGGTGGAGACCTGTCCTATTATAGCGCCACCAGGAGGCCACAACCTGACCTGCCCTGGTGGAGACCTGTCCTATTATAGCGCCACCAGGAGGCCACAACCTGACCTGCCCTGGTGGAGACCTGTCCTATTATAGCGCCACCAGGAGGCCACAACCTGACCTGCCCTGGTGGAGACCTGTCCTATTATAGCGCCACCAGGAGGCCACAACCTGACCTGCCCTGGTGGAGACCTGTCCTATTATAGCGCCACCAGGAGGCCACAACCGGACCTGCCCTGGTGGAGACCTGTCCTATTATAGCGCCACCAGGAGACCACAACCTGACCTGCCCTGGTGGAGACCTGTCCTATTATACCGCCACCAGGAGGCCACAACCTGACCTGCCCTGGTGGAGACCTGTCCTATTATACCGCCACCAGGAGGCCACAACCTGACCTGCCCTGGTGGAGACCTGTCCTATTATAGCGCCACCAGGAGGCCACAACCTTACCTGCCCTGGTGGAGACCTGTCCTATTATAGCGCCACCAGGAGGCCACAACCTGACCTGCCCTGGTGGAGACCTGTCCCTATTATAGCGCCACCAGGAGGCCACAACCTACCTGCCCTGGTGGAGACCTGTCCTATTATAGCGCCACCAGGAGGCCACAACCTGACCTGCCCTGGTGGAGACCTGTCCTATTATAGCGCCACCAGGAGGCCACAACCTGACCTGCCCTGGTGGAGACCTGTCCTATTATAGCGCCACCAGGAGGCCACAACCTGACCTGCCCTGGTGGAGACCTGTCCTATTATAGCGCCACCAGGAGGCCACAACCTGACCTGCCTGATGGAGACCTGTCCTATTATAGCGCCACCAGGAGGCCACAACCTGACCTGCCCTGGTGGAGACCTGGTCCTATTATAGCGCCACCAGGAGGCCACAACCTGACCTGCCCTGATGGAGACCTGTCCTATTATAGCGCCACCAGGAGGCCACAACCTGACCTGCCCTGGTGGAGACCTGTCCTATTATAGCGCCACCAGGAGGCCACAACCTGACCTGCCCTGGTGGAGACCTGTCCTATTATAGCGCCACCAGGAGGCCACAACCTGACCTGCCCTGGTGGAGACCTGTCCTATTATAGCGCCACCAGGAGGCCACAACCTGACCTGCCCTGATGGAGACCTGTCCTATTATAGCGCCACCAGGAGGCCACAACCTGACCTGCCCTGGTGGA
>NW_027638232.1:0-10000 GCF_951216825.1 Electrona antarctica
GGTCCTTATTAGGACCTTTAGCGTCATTATTAGGTCCACTGGGACCTTTAGCGTCATTATTAGGTCCTTATTAGGACCTTTAGCATCATTATTAGGTCCACTGGGACCTTTAGCGTCATTATTAGGTCCTTATTAGGACCTTTAGCGTCATTATTAGGTCCACTGGGACCTTTAGCGTCATTATTAGGTCCTTATTAGGACCTTTAGCATCATTATTAGGTCCACTGGGACCTTTAGCGTCATTATTAGGTCCACTGGACCTTTAGCGTCATTATTAGGTCCTTATTAGGACCTTTAGCGTCATTATTACGTCCTTATTAGGACCTTTAGCGTCATTATTAGGTCCACTGGGACCTTTAGCGTCATTATTAGGTCCACTGGACCTTTAGCGTCATTATTAGGTCCACTGGCAGAGCCTGACCAGAGCCTTTTGTTTGTGGCGGTTCTGGACAACCGTGTGTCCGACCGACTCACGGCCGGGGTCACTGCCCTCCCTGTGGGGGTGTGGAACAACACCGGGCACTGCCCTCCCTGTGGGGGTGTGGAACGACACCGGGCACTGCCCTCCCTGTGGGGGTGTGGAACAACACCGGGCACTGCCCTCCCTGTGGGGGTGTGGAATGACACCGGGCACTGCCCTCCCTGTGGGGGTGTGGAACGACAACGGGCACTGCCCTCCCTGTGGGAGGTGTGGAACGAAACCGGGCACTGCCCTCCCTGTGGGGGTGTGGAACGAAACCGGGCACTGCACTCCCTGTGGGGGTGTGGAACGACACCGGGCACTGCCCTCCCTGTGGGGGTGTGGAACGACACCGGGCACTGCCCTCCCTGTGGGGGTGTGGAACGACACCGGGCACTGCACTCCCTGTGGGGGTGTGGAACGACACCGGGCACTGCACTCCCTGTGGGGGTGTGGAACGACACCGGGCACTGCACTCCCTGTGGGGGTGTGGAACGACACCGGGCACTGCCCTCCCTGTGGGGGTGTAGAACGACACCGGGCACTGCACCCCCTCCCTGTGGGGAGGTAGAGAGATAATGCTGCGGCAGGATTAGCGGTGCTGTTTGCCAACTGACGACCGCGACGCGACGTGAAGAGGTGGAAGAGAGTTTTATTAAAGTCAAGTCACGACTTAACATCACTAATAGATTCTCATAAGCTCTGTGTTTCCTTTCAAACGCTTGACTGGTTGGTGGCAAATATTATTTAATTCTTCCTGTTGGCTGTTCTCACTATAGCAACCCTCTCTCTCTCTCTCTCTCTCTCTCTCTCTCTCTCTCTCTCTCTCTCTCTCTCTCTCTCTGGAAGCTAGCGGTACCGCTAGTTCAGTCAGACAACTCTTAGGAGGAATTTAGAATATATTTTAATTGAGCATAATTGAGCATAGATATATGAAGCATAGATTAGCGTCAGCGCTCTGCAGTCCCCATTCATTCATAGATTAGCGTCAGCGCTCTGCAGTCCCCATTCATTCATAGATTAGCGTCAGCGATCTGCAGTCCCCATTCATTCATAGATTAGCGTCAGCGCTCTGCAGTCCCCATTCATTCATAGATTAGCGTCAGCGCTCTGCAGTCCCCATTCATTCATAGATTAGCGTCAGCGCTCTGCAGTCCCCATTCATTCATTCCTTGTAGAACATGAATGTACACAAGTAGGGGTGGACGATTATGAAATTATGACCGATATCTGATCTCCGATTATCTGCAGGGTCATATCTGCCGATACCGATTCTGACCAATTCCGATATTATACAGAGGACCACAATGGAAACAAGCCTATAGGCCCTATAGCGGCTGATTGGCCCAAAGCCTGTTAATAAAGTATCCAATCAATCAATAAATAGATATAAATAAATACTTTCTCCAATTGTCTGTTTTCACAACTGAATGAGATGTGACACAAATTATATGTATATTTTATTTTATTTTTTGCAGGTGAAAACCGATTAAATAATCTGTATTATTTTGAGACCGTTCCGATACCGATATGGCATTTTTATAGCCGATGTGGCCGATTTCTGATACAGGTCATGTTGACCTGACGAAGATGTAACTTAAACATCAAGACGTGTTTATTTGCACCCTGTTATAATAAACCAAGGGCCTAAATCGTCTGAGCTGCTCCAGTGCCTTCGTGTTCGCATTGTATCTGTCCTGCTTCTGAGATGCACCAGACTGGCCTGCTATAGGCTAGAGGCCTCTGACTCAGAGGCTAGAGGCCTCTGAGATGCACCAGACTGGCCTGCTATAGGCTAGAGGCCTCTGAGATGCACCAGACTGGCCTGCTATAGGCTAGAGGCCTCTGAGATGCACCAGACTGGCCTGCCATAGGCTAGAGGCCTCTGAGATGCACCAGACTGGCCTGCTATAGACTAGAGGCCTCTGAGACGCACCAGACTGGCCTGCTATAGGCTAGAGGCCTCTGAGATGCACCAGACTGGCCTGCTATAGGCTAGAGGCCTCTGAGTTGCACCAGACTGGCCTGCTATAGACTAGAGGCCTCTGAGACGCACCAGACTGGCCTGCCATAGGCTAGAGGCCTCTGAGATGCACCAGACTGGCCTGCTATAGGCTAGAGGCCTCTGAGATGCACCAGACTGGCCTGCTATAGGCTAGAGGCCTCTGAGTTGCACCAGACTGGCCTGCTATAGACTAGAGGCCTCTGAGACGCACCAGACTGGCCTGCCATAGGCTAGAGGCCTCTGAGATGTACCAGACTGGCCTGCTATTGGCTAGAGGCTTCTGAGACGCACCAGACTGGCCTGCTATAGGCTAGAGGCCTCTGAGACGCACCAGACTGGCCTGCTATAGGCTAGAGGCTTCTGAGCCGCACCAGACTGGCCTGCTATAAGCTAGAGGCCTCTGAGATGCACCAGACTGGCCTGCTATAGGCTAGAGGCCTCTGAGACGCACCAGACTGGCCTGCTATAGGCTAGAGGCCTCTGAGACGCACCAGACTGGCCTGCTATAGGCTAGAGGCCTCTGAGACGCACCAGACTGGCCTGCTATAGGCTAGAGGCTTCTGAGATGCACCAGCCTGGCCTGCTATAGGCTAGAGGCCTCTGAGACGCACCAGACTGGCCTGCTATAGGCTAGAGGCCTCTGAGACGCACCAGACTGGCCTGCTATAGGCTAGAGGCCTCTGAGATGTACCAGACTGGCCTGCTATAGGCTAGAGGCCTCTGAGACTCACCAGACTGGCCTGCTATAGGCCTGCTATAGGTGGCTTTGGACATTCCCTTACATTCCTTACGTCTTCAAGGTTTGTCAGGACAAGGTTAGCTGAGAGAGAGACCAAGTAGAGACCCCTTAGCTGAGAGACAGACCAAGTAGAGACCTCTTAGCTGAGAGACAGACCAAGTAGAGACCTCTTAGCTGAGAGACAGACCAAGTAGAGACCTCTTAGCTGAGAGACAGACCAAGTAGAGACCCCTTAGCTGAGAGACAGACCAAGTAGGGACCCCTTAGCTGAGAGACAGACCAAGTAGGGACCCCTTAGCTGAGAGACAGACCAAGTAGAGACCCCTTAGCTGAGAGACAGACCAAGTAGAGACCCCTTAGCTGAGAGACAGACCAAGTAGAGACCCCTTAGCTGAGAGACAGACCAAGTAGAGACCCCTTAGCTGAGAGACAGACCAAGTAGAGACCCCTTAGCTGAGAGACAGACCAAGTAGAGACCCCTTAGCTGAGAGACAGACCAAGTAGGGACCCCTTAGCTGAGAGACAGACCAAGTAGAGACCCCTTAGCTGAGAGACAGACCAAGTAGAGACCCCTTAGCTGAGAGACAGACCAAGTAGAGACCCCTTAGCTGAGAGACAGACCAAGCAGGGACCCCTTAGCTGAGAGACAGACCAAGTAGAGACTCCTTAGCTGAGAGACAGACCAAGTAGAGACCCCTTAGCTGAGAGACAGACCAAGTAGAGACCTCTTAGCTGAGAGACAGACCAAGTAGAGACCTCTTAGCTGAGAGACAGACCAAGTAGAGACCTCTTAGCTGAGAGACAGACCAAGCAGGGACCCCTTAGCTGAGAGACAGACCAAGTAGAGACCTCTTAGCTGAGAGACAGACCAAGCAGGGACCCCTTAGCTGAGAGACAGACCAAGTAGAGACCCCTTAGCTGAGAGACAGACCAAGCAGGGACCCCTTAGCTGAGAGACAGACCAAGTAGAGACTCCTTAGCTGAGAGACAGACCAAGTAGAGACCCCTTAGCTGAGAGACAGACCAAGTAGAGACCTCTTAGCTGAGAGACAGACCAAGTAGAGACCTCTTAGCTGAGAGACAGACCAAGCAGGGACCCCTTAGCTGAGAGACAGACCAAGTAGAGACCCCTTAGCTGAGAGACAGACCAAGTAGAGACCCCTTAGCTGAGAGACAGACCAAGTAGAGACCCCTTAGCTGAGAGACTGACCAAGTAGAGACCTCTTAGCTGAGAGACAGACCAAGCAGAGACCCCTTAGCTGAGAGACAGACCAAGCAGAGACCCCTTAGCTGAGAGACAGACCAAGCAGAGACCCCTTAGCTGAGAGACAGACCAAGTAGGGACCCCTTAGCTGAGAGACAGACCAAGTAGGGACCCCTTAGCTGAGAGACAGACCAAGTAGGGACCTCTTAGCTGAGAGACAGACCAAGTAGAGACCCCTTAGCTGAGAGACAGACCAAGTAGAGACCCCTTAGCTGAGAGACAGACCAAGCAGAGACCCCTTAGCTGAGAGATCACATGACATGCCCCTAAAGAGTATTTAATTTAAATATATTGAAGAAAAAAAACGATTAAAAAAGAAAAAAAACATTTCTCCCCCTCTATTTCCCATTCCAAGTGCATTTGTCTTATACTGTACAGAATGTAACACGTACTCTACTATTCCGAAGCCCCCTCAGGTACATATTTAAACTATTTTCAGCAATGGTATAATAATTGATTTGGTGGGTAGATCTTGCCGAGCTGGTCATTTTGAAAGTAGCTCTCAAGTCAAAAAGTGTGGGCACCCCTCGTATAGGGTGTGTAGGATGGGTGACACATTCCAAATGTACTTTGTCAATGAATTTAGCTTTCTCTCTCCATTCTGTCATAAACTATAGTCAAACCAAACCAAAACAGGGCGGCGGTGGCTCAGGGGGTAGAGTGGCTGGATGGTAACTGCAAGGTTGCCAGTTCGAACCCGGGCTCCCCAAGAGTTGGTGTCGAAGTGTCCTTGCACTATATATGCACTATATATTTCTAAAACTGTGACTAAATTTGACTGAGGGACTGCCATTGGATTTTTTAGAATTTTCGTTTTTTCACGTCATATGAAAGCAGGGAATCATAGCTTCAAATTGACATATTGGTTGTTCAGTTTGACCCACCAGTTTTGGAGATATGGCTTATAGAGTAATGTCTTGCAGAAAAATGCGAGTTGAGAAAACAGGCTTGAAAGGTTCACTGCTGTGGTCTCTAACATTACACCTAGCTACATGTTTGGGCATTTATTTCATATTTACATGTCGATTTCAGCTCTGACACTTATTTCAGACATGCTCTAGTATGTGAAGAGTCTGCCTGTGCTATTAACTCATTTTGGGAAGAAAAAAAAAAAAAAAGTTTTTCTCCTCTGGTGAAAAGCGGTAATTTGCGCGATGGCAGTCTCTCAGTCAAATCTGGTCACAACTATGAAACATTTCAAAGATTTATTTTCATGTCCACCGTAAGATGAACCTAAATAGGTTTGAATGGGGTTTCTAAAAAACTCCGAAACTACAAATCATTTCAAAGTAAAACGTTCCTGCATGTGTCTCCACAGTAAGCTGAATTATAAAAGGTGTGAATGGAGTTTCTAGGTGAAAGTGCTTTTTTGACGTGCCGATATCTGCCATTGAGCCCCATTGTGAATTTCTCAAATTTGAAAGCACTATATTTCTAAAACTATGAAACATTTCAAAGATTTATTTTCAGGCAAACATGTCCACCATAAGATGAACCTAAATAGGTTTGAATGGGGTTTCTAGGTGTAAGTATGTAGGACTGGTAGCATGGCAAAGTTTGCGCTATTGCCATTGAGAATGCATTGGGCATTCCCGGTACATTATATATTTAAACTATTTTCAGCAATGGTACACTTTTTCAGTGGGTAGATCTTGTTGAGCTGTTCATTTTGAAAGTAGATCTCACGTCATAAATGTGTGGGCACCCCTGTTCTAGCCCCTAGGATGACCCGAGGCCCACCACTTAAAAAACACATGCTACGGTGCCAAAATCTGAATTTAGGTGCTCAAATGAACTCAAACTGAAGCAATTCAGTAAAGGTCAACACTTCCTCCTGGGGTCATTTTAGGGGCTGGGACCTCCAGTAAAAGGCCTAAATACTCTCCAAGAGTTGGGGAACAACATGTCAAGAGAGTGGAGTGGTAGGCCCTTGGATTGACCCAGGACTAGTGATTGTACCCCACTGAAAAATAGCAGATCTACAAGAAGAGTATTTTACCCTTTACTGGAGGTCCTAGGCTCTAAAATGACCCCATGAGGAAGCGTTGACCTTTACTGAATTGCTTCAGTTTCACGTCATTTGACCACCTAACTTCAGATTTGGGCACCCTAACATGTGGTCTTTAAGTGGTGGGCCTGGTGTCATCTTAGTGGCTAAGAGGTCCAGTTAAAGGCCTACATACTCTCCCAAGATGGAGGAACAACATTTTACAATCTGGGAACCCTAGGCCTTTGGATGGCTACAGTGTGACTGGTTCAATCCTACCCTAGATCTTGTTGAGCACCCTAGATCTTGTTGAGCTGGTCATTTTGAAAGTAGATCTCACGTCATAAATGTGTGGGCACCCCTGCCATAGCAGATAACATGCTGTATCTGTCAGTGGATCAACACCATAGCAGATAACATGTTGTATCTGTCAGTGGATCAACACCATAGCAGATAACATGTTGTATCTGTCAGTGGATCAACACCATAGCAGATAACATGTTGTATCTGTCAGTGGATCAACACCATAGCAGATAACATGTTGTATCTGTCAGTGGATCAACACCATAGCAGATAACATGTTGTATCTGTCAGTGGACCAACACCATAGCAGATAACATGTTGTATCTGTCAGTGGACCAACACCATAGCAGATAACATGTTGTATCTGTCAGTGGATCAACACCATAGCAGATAACATGTTGTATCTGTCAGTGGATCAACACCATAGCAGATAACATGTTGTATCTGTCAGTGGACCAACACCATAGCAGATAACATGTTGTATCTGTCAGTGGACCAACACCATAGCAGATAACATGTTGTATCTGTCAGTGGATCAACACCATAGCAGATAACATGGCCCTAAATCATCACTGTGTTTTGTCAAGGTCAGAGTCTCAACACGCTGCTGGAGAAGGAAGATCAGCATCAACATAATGTTTGTGAATGTCAATGTACGGAGTCACACAGCGCTGTGAAATATCACAATAGACGGTTGTGTGGGAGCGTGTAGCGCAGGGGTGCCCAACCGGTCGACCGCGGTCGACCGGTAGCCCGCATGAGGATTGCCAGTCGACCGTGAGATGATTTCGGGAAAAAGAAAAAGAAAGCGAGCTGGATAGCTTGAGCCCTCCATAATACACTGCTACCGAAAATAGCAGATCTACAACCTTCCTACAAGTGCATTATGCATTGCATCAGTCAGGTTGTTCGCTTGTACATCTGTTCTGCACGTGAATAAATTAAACATAAAATTAAACGATTGGTCGAAAACAGCGGAGGTGGTGCTTTCAGCTTGCTGAACGTGAATAAATTATAATTGGAAGCTGTCATTGGTCAATTAACCGTCAATCAAGTCAACAGGTGGAGTTACGCCCATCATGCTGGCGGATGTTTTGATGCATTAAAACTGGTGTAGAAAAAAAGTGATTTGAGACAAGCGACAATAATGGCACAACAACCGAAACGACCCAAAACATATCATTTTCACAAGGTGTGGGAGGAGGAGTTTTTCTTTCTTTATTTCAAAGATAAATCGATCTGTCTGCTCTGTAATGCAAAAGGTGCAACTTGGAGCGGCATTATTCTTCAATGCACCAAAAGAAGATGGACCCAGCCTTCCCCAAAAAATCAGTCCTACGAACGACAAAGGTACAGGACTTGAAGGACCGTTTAGCGGGGCAACAGGCAACTTTTACGAGCCCGACAACAAAGGCAAAGGCGGCTACAATAGCGTCATATCGTGTTAGCCACGTTCTCGCAAAAACAAGAAATCCTTCAAAGACGGGGAGTTAGTAAAAGAGGCGTTTCCTGCTGCTGCTGATTCACTGTTTGATGACTTAAAAACAAGCAGGATATTATGAATGCCCTCAAAGATAGTTAGAAGATAATTAACATGATCAGCTCAGTGAACGTGTTTAAAACCAAGCTCAAGCTGTGGACAAGAAGACTGCAAGGCAGTGACCTGCGCAACTTTCCACACATGCAAGCAGCAGTTCAACGTCGGGGAGAGGAGGAGGAGAGGAGGAGGACAGAGGAGGAGGAGGAGGAGGAGAGAGGAGGAGGAGGACAGAGGAGGACAGAGGAGGACAGAGGAGGACAGAGGAGGAGGAGAGAGAGAGGAGGGAAGACGAGGAGGAGGAGGACAGAGGAGGACAGAGGAGGAGGAGAGAGGAGGACAGAGGAGGAGGAGAGAAGAGGAGGAGAGAGGAGGGAAGAAGAGGAGGAGGACAGAGGAGGAGGAGGAGAGAAGAGGAGGAGAGAGGAGGACAGAGGAGGAGGAGAGAGGAGGGAAGAAGAGGAGGAGGAGGAGAGAGGAGAGAGGAGGGAAGAAGAGGAGGAGGAGGAGGACAGAGGAGGAGGAGGAGGAGAGAGGAGGAGAGAGGAGGGAAGAAGAGGAGGAGGACAGAGGAGGACAGAGGAGGAGGAGAGAGGAGGAGGAGAGAGGAGGGAAGAAGAGGAGGAGGACAGAGGAGGACAGAGGAGGACAGAGGAGGAGGAAAGAGGAGAGAAGAGGAGAGAGGAGGAGGAGGAGGAGGAGAGAAGAGGAGGACAGAGGAGGAGGAGGAGGAGAGAGGAGGAGGAGGAGGAGGAGAGAGGAGGACAGAGGAGGAGAGAGGAGGACAGAGGAGGAGGAGAGAGGAGGAGGAGAGAGGAGGGAAGAAGAGGAGGAGGAGGACAGAGGAGGAGGAGGAGGAGGAGAGAGGAGGGAAGAAGAGGAGGAGGACAGAGGAGGACAGAGGAGGAGGAGGAGAGAAGAGGAGAGAGGAGGACAGAGGAGGAGGAGGAGGAGGAGAGAAGAGGAGGACAGAGGAGGAGGAGGAGGAGAGAGGAGGAGAGAGGAGGACAGAGGAGGAGGAGGAAGAGGAGGAGGAGGAGGAAGAGGAGGAGGAGGAGGAGAGAGGAGGAGGAGAGAGGAGGAGGAGGAGAGAGGAGGAGGAGAGAGGAGGGAAGAAGAGGAGGAGGAGAGAGGAGGGAAGAAGAATGGGTTATTACGGTACATTTTGGGCTGGTAGCCCTCGGCTAGGAGGCAAATTTGAAAGTAGATCTTGGGTCAAAAAAGGTTGGGCACCCCTGGTGTAGCGCTACTTAGTATCTCTCTCTCTCTCTCTCTCTCTCTATGTCTCTCTCTCTCTCTCTATCTCTCTCTCTCTCTCTCTCTCTCTCTCTCTCTATGTCTCTCTCTCTCTCTCTCTCTCTATGTCTCTCTCTCTCTCTTCTCTCTCTCTCTCTCTCTCTCTCTCTATGTCTCTCTCTCTCTCTCTCTCTCTGTCTCTCTCTCTCTGTCTCTCTCTCTCTCTCTCTCTCTCTCTCTCTCTCTCTCTCTCTCTCTCTCTCTCTCTATGTCTCTCTCTCTCTCTCTCTCTCTCTCTCTCTCTGTAGTAGTGATGCTGGAACCTCCGTAGGATTTTCTATTGTTCAAACAACAACAAACAGGCTCGGGGAAATGAGCTGACTCCCTGCTGTGTGTCCACACACACACACACACACACACACACACACACACACACACACACACACACACACACACACACACACACACA
>NW_027638232.1:12500-35000 GCF_951216825.1 Electrona antarctica
TTGCAGTCAGAACTACAGACTCACTCCCAATCTAAACTATGGAATTCACTTCCCATTACAGTCAGAACTACAGACTCACTCCCAATCTAAACTATGGAATGAACTTCTCATTATAGTCAGAACTACAGACTCACTCCCAATCTAAACTATGGAATGAACTTCCCATTACAGTCAGAACTACAGACTCACTCCCAATCTAAACTATGGAATTAACTTCCCATTACAGTCAGAACTACAGACTCACTCCCAATCTAAACTATGGAATGAACTTCCCATTACAGTCAGAACTACAGACTCACTCCCAATCTAAACTATGGAATGAACTTCCCATTACAGTCAAAACTACAGCCTCACTCCCAATCTAAACTATGGAATGAACTTCCCATTACAGTCAGAACTACAGACTCACTCCCAATCTAAACTATGGAATGAACTTCCCATTACAATCAGAACTACAGACTCACTCCCAATCTAAACTATGGAATGAACTTCCCATTACAGTCAGAACTACAGACTCACTCCCAATCTAAACTATGGAATGAACTTCCCATTGCAGTCAGAACTACAGACTCACTCCCAATCTAAACTATGGAATGAACTTCCCATTGCAGTCAGAACTACAGCCTCACTCCCAATCTAAACTATGGAATGAACTTCCCATTACAGTCAGAACTACAGCCTCACTCCCAATCTAAACTATGGAATGAACTTCCCATTACAGTCAGAACTACAGCCTCACTCCCAATCTAAACTATGGAATGAACTTCAGATAAAATCAGATATTTATATCCTCTTTCTAGTGGTGACTTCTTCTTCCTGTTTAAACTGTTGGGCTTCAAAACAGTGTTGTTTTCGTCGATTAAAACTATGACGAAAAATGTTCGTCGACTAGCTTTTTTCCACTGACGAAAACTACATAAAACTAAATAAAAACTAAGGCATGATGACTAAAACTGAGACTAAATGTACTGTCGATTTTGTCAACAAATAAAAACTAGACTAAAATGTTAGGAGGGGACTATAGTGGACAAGAGATCCAGTAGAAGTCATTTTACATTTTGTTTGCATGAAATAGCGCGACGCGTTGTGAGCTTGTAGATCGGCTATTTTCAGCAAGTGTAAAAACAGTCATTATGACGGCATCAAGGCCCGCCAAAACACATTTTAGTCGACTAAATCACCTGTAGATTTAGTCGACTAAAACTAGACGCCGTTTTTTTCCCCCCTTTTTGTCAGGATGCTCGTTGTAGGATTAACAGACCAAACGCCCGGCGGTATTTCTAACCATTAAACCAGGACACCCAGCCATTTGTTTCTTCAGGACCTATTTCAAGGTGGCTCCACGCCATTTTGGGAAGTAGCTGAAGTAGCAACATGTAGCTAAAAACACTGCCGAGGCGATCGACCACAACGGGAGGTATGATTTAATTCTAACGTGACTAGCGACGGGACCGCGGTTTGCCCGCCTAAAACATAATCTTTGCTTAGAATTGGACGGATTGATTTAGATCAAGAGTAGAGCTGGGACTCGATTAAAAAAATTAATCTAATTAATCAGAGGCTTTGTAGTTAATTAATCTCGATTAATCGCATTTTAATCGCATATCAATATTCAACCCGAGAACAGTGAGAAACCTTTTTTTTTTAAATGTTTTTTGGTATTCCAGTGAATAGTGACTACGGGATTCCACTCATTTTCAACATTTTACTGTCATTAATATACCTTAGAGTTGTTGTGGATATAATAAAGTCCCCCCCATTCTGTGTTGCCTAGAACTGGAGGTCTGAAAAAAATCAGTAACATTATGAAGTACATCTCAGTGACATCACAAAAATGTACTTCATAATGTTACTGTTTTTTTCAGACCTCCAGTTCTATAGGCAACACATAATGGGGGGACTTTATTATTTCCAGTGCACACAACTCCATAGAAAAATGTTGAAAATGAGTGGTATTCCCCTTTAAGCAATACAACTTTTTTATCCCAACAGATAAACAAGAGCAGCAAGTTCCTATATAGTGTCTTCAGTGTGTATATGAATACTCAAATGTGCTTTACATGGCGGGGCATGAGAACAACTTTATTATGGGGGTAACATTTCACATGAGGTTGGGGCTGACCCACGCTTGCTACTTCAGTATGTTTCGCATCGAGGACAGCTTGACAGCTTCGTGCTTTGGTGAAATCACCGCGTCTCCGGTGGTCTGTGAGACATGTTAAACTGAAGCAGCTAGCAAGCCTAGCATAGAAGCTAACGTTGCTCATAAATGGATCCTTTCCTTCTGACATTGCACACAGCCATGCCGCTATCCACGCGTCCATCCGATAGCTTTTACATCTAAATGTCCCATCCATGGAGCAAAAGCGATATAAGCGGCTTCTTCATTCGATTCATTTGGGTTTGGGCTTTCTGACGGAGCTGTAGCCTAGTGAACAACTGCTGCTGCTGCTGCTGCTGCTCGCGTGCCGCAGCCTATTCAGTACTACTAGAAACGCACCCAGTGAGAAACGTTCCGCGGTGGAAAAAAAAGGTGCGATTAAATGCGTTAATTTTTTTAACGCGTTAATTTTTCTGTAGTTAATTAATCTCAATTAACGCGTTAAAGTCCCGGCCCTAATCAAGAGTTATTCACATTTTCGGTCTCATCGGCTAAAATTTTCGATGACGTCCCAACCGGAAATTATCGAATGTTGCACAACAGACGCTCCCAGCCTGTGGAGCGATGCGATCGGTTTGGATATCAATAAATCTCTGTCCTTTTATTAATCTCCGTCCTGAGCGCTGGGCGCTACGGAGGAGAACTCCGTCCTTGCCGCTCGGGGTGTTAAAGATGGAGTGCCATGATTCTCGGGGTGTTAAAGATGGAGTGCCATGATTCTCGGGGTGTTAAAGATGGAGTGCCATGATTCTCGGGGTGTTAAAGATGGAGTGCCATGATTCTCGGGGTGTTAAAGATGGAGTGCCATGATTCTCGGGGTGTTAAAGATGGAGTGCCATGATTCTCGGGGTGTTAAAGATGGAGTGCCATGATTTTTTCCCCCCCTAAAACAGGATCATCAGGTCTTATTGTTATATAAGGAGGAAGAATTATTTCAATAAAGTGTTCAGTATTTGTTAAAATGTTGTTTTTATGTAGGCACCCCCACCAGTTCATTAAGTATGCCTGGTTTGCCTGGTGGGTGGTGATGGGTGGTGATCCACCTGAACTGAAGCCGCACCCACAGCTGTAGTTGTATGATAAAGGGGGAGGGGTTAGGGGAGGGGCTGATAATGTGATGTCACTACTGTTTTTTTCATTGGCACGTTTGACTGTCAAGGGTTCAGCCTCCAGGAAGAAACCCTGAATACAAAGGGAATACATCATTGCACATACAAACGACTCCAGGGTGTCTAATGACAGACAGACAGACAGACAGACAGACAGACAGACAGACAGACAACCCATTGTCATAAATCACACAGAGAGGCTAAAAATAGAATCTATCCAACACTCACTCTCTCTCTCTCTGTCTCTGTCTCTCTGTCTCTCTGTCTCTCTGTCTCTCTCTCTCTCTCTCTCTCTCTCTCTCTCTCTCTCTCTCTCTCTCTCTCTCTCTCTCTGTCTGTCTGTCTGTCTGTCTGTCTGTCTGTCTGTCTGTCTGTCTGTCTGTCTGTCTGTCTGTCTGTCTGTCTGTCTGTCTGTCTGTCTGTCTGTCTGTATGTCTCTCTCTCTCTCTCTCTCTGTCTGTCTGTCTGTCTGTCTGTCTCTCTCTCTCTCTCTCTGTCTCTCTATGTCTCTCTCTCTGTCTCTCTCTGAATATGTCTGTCTCTCGCTCACACGCTGTGTGTGTGTGTGTGTGTGTGTGTGTGTGTGTGTGTGTGTGTGTGTGTGTGTGTGTGTGTGTGTGTGTGTGTGTGTGTGTGTGTGTGTGTGTGTGTGTGTGTGTGTGTGTGTGTGTGTGTGTGTGTGTGTGTGTGTGTGTGTGTGTGTGTGTATTTTTAGTTATTTTTTTTTCTTTCAATCGAGACATCTGCTCCTCCGTTGTGGCTATTCTTGGGTTTCCATGGCAACCTGTGTGTGTGTGTGTGTGTGTGTGTGGGGGGGGGGGGGGGGGGGGAGGGGCAGGGTGGCTGTAAATGAGGATGATGCGGAGAGGCACATGAACGTGAATGCAACACGCACATGCACATGCACATATACACGCATATGCACACATATACATGCACATATACATGCACATGCACACATATACATGCACATATACACGCACATGCACACATATACATGCACATATACACGCACATGCACACATATACATGCACATATACACGCACATGCACACATATACATGCACATATACACGCACATGCACACATATACATGCACATATACACGCACATGCACACATATACATGCACATGCACATGCACACATATACATGCACATGCACACATACATGCACATGCACATGCACATGCACACATATATATGCACATGCACATGCACACATATATATGCACATGCACATGCACACATATACATACACATACACATGCACACATACACATACACATGCACACATACACATGCACACATACACATGCACACATATACATGCACACATACACATGCCAGAGGCGCCTGAGCCATTGAGCAAACGGAGCAGCTGCTCCAGCAGATTAAAATGAACCGTCGCACTGCACCCCCAAAAATACCCCCCCCCCCCCCCCCTGGCCGCCGCCGCCAGGGGACAGCGAGAGAGAGAGAGAGAGAGGTCGTCGGTCCATGCGTGACTAATTATTTGAAATAAAACCTTTTTTGTCCACACACTTCACTCTTGTGACGAGTCGTTTTGTTTGTGAGCGGGAGCGGTTGTGCACTCAACTAGCCTGGCTACATGTGTTCAACTAGCCTGGCTACATGTGGTCAACTAGCCTGGCTACATGTGTTCAACTAGCCTGGCTACATGTGTTCAACTAGCCTGGCTACATGTGTTCAACTAGCCTGGCTACATGTGTTCAACTAGCCTGGCTACATGTGTTCAACTAGCCTGGCTACATGTGGTCAACTAGCCTGGCTACATGTGTTCAACTAGCCTGGCTACATGTGTTCAACTAGCCTGGCTACATGTGTTCAACTAGCCTGGCTACATGTGTTCAACTAGCCTGGCTACATGTGTTCAACTAGCCTGGCTACATGTGTTCAACTAGCCTGGCTACATGTGTTCAACTAGCCTGGCTACATGTGTTCAACTAGCCTGGCTACATGTGGTCAACTAGCCTGGCTACATGTGGTCAACTAGCCTGGCTACATGTGGTCAACTAGCCTGGCTACATGTGTTCAACTAGCCTGGCTACATGTGGTCAACTAGCCTGGCTACATGTGGTCAACTAGCCTGGCTACATGTGTTCAACTAGCCTGGCTACATGTGTTCAACTTGTTTTTGTTTTTGTTTCGTTTCCATTGTGTGTATAATTCGACTGCGTTGTGCGGTGGCGCGGCTGATCTACAAGCTCACAACGCGTCGTGCTGCAACGCATTGTGAGCTTGTAGATCTGCTCTAATTCTGCAGCGCAAGCTAGCACGGCACTGCGCAGCGCGAAGGGGGACAACAGGGGGCCCCACGACCGGACGGCCGGGCGTTGCTTATCGGGAGGATGAATAAGTGACGCCGGTTAGGAGGAGGAGGAGGCAACGCGCGGCCGTCGGAGGCCCCCCACATACACATACACAAACACACACACACACACACACACACACACACACACTAGAGTTCTCATCGGGCCTGAAAATTAAGGCCCGGCCCTACCCTACCCTAACTGGGTCGGCCCGAGGCCCGGCCCGACCCTAACAATTACCATAATGTCAGGCCCGAAAACCCGAAAAAGCCCGAGTGAAAAAAAAGAGAAAAAAAGGAAAAAGAAAAATGCCACTATATGGCCGCGGCGCCGTGGATTATTGAGACGACCGTGTCAGAGAACGCACTAATAGTCTAGTCGCCGAAATAAAGGATTTATGTAACTCACATTAATTGGCTGATAATGTTCCATTTCCAACATTCTAATGGTTTCCAGCAATTTCCAGGGGTGAGTAAACATCTTCTGAATCAAAGTACAGCAGCGATCCTCTGAAGTGACGCAGTTAATTATGTCCAATAGGCTACTGTCCCGTTAACAAAGTGCAACTTTTTCATCATTCACCGTTGTGCAACAGTCCCGAACAGAGCTATACAATATTATGACAATTGTCAACTTGGCTATAATCTACTAGGTTACATCGTTTACATAATCATTGCCTCTCAAACCCACATACCAGGCGTAATGTGCGTTGCCTAACCAAAAGAACAGACATACACAGACGTACAGGGCGCTGCGATACGATTTGTAAACCAAATAGCTGTAGCCTACAGTGTGACTGTAACATTGCTTGGTCATCATGTAACTATATTACGTGTATGCAGGCGCTTTCATAGTTATATGGAGCATTTACCGTGGTGACGTTGATTAGGTAGCCTAATTTAGCTTATTCACCCAGCTGGGTTCAACGAGACAGCAGTGTCTCGTTAAGCCCCGACGTTTCCAAAACGAGCTATTGCGGATTAATCGATGGTCTTATAAAACATTTAAGCATATGGCAAGTTAACTTAAGTTATATAGTTGATGCTGAGCAGTAAGCAGCTCACTTGGTTGGCAAACCAGAGGCCAGCCAGCGGTAGCAAGTTCAACAACCACCGTTCTATTCTGTCACTTTGGTGCGCTGCTGCCTGCTGCTGATCATCGCCTCCTCCTCCTTCAGTCACATATAGTATTAGTATATCGCCTAAACTGTAAAAGTTAATCGCCAACATTCACCAGCTCAGCCCTCTTCATATTAAATAAATAGGCTACATTACACAAACAACAGAATTGTTATTTTTGTTATAATAAAATGATAATCTCTGCCCGAACCCGGGCCGGGTTCGGGCAGAGATTGAGAACTCTAACACACACACACACACACACACACACACACACACACACACACACACACACACACACACACACACACACACACACACACACACACACAGACATGAATGTGCAGTAGCCTACCAATGCTTGTTAGCCCTGCAGTTAACCATGTGGGTATTTTTAAACAAGGTCTGCAGTGACTTCTTAGTAGTGGCTGTCATGCTTTTAACAGAGTTAGAATCGTGCTAAGACACCCGACTCGGCCCGAAAAAACGCCATTTTTTTGGCGCGCGCGCATGAGTCCAAATCTGTGCTCCCCCACCTGGAAACAAAGTTAGGCGCCCCTGACACATGCATACTGCATGTTGTCACTCCAGATTGTGAGGATCAGTAGTAGACTGTTCACTATCGCCTCTCTATCCCCTTAGATCTCACTCTGTGGCACGCACGCACGCACGCACGCACGCACGCAAGCACGCACACACACGCACGCTCATGTAACCACAGCTGTAGGATGTGTTTAATTACTGAGGGGACCTATAATGATGAAGCACCTCTCTCTCTCTCTCTTCTCTCTCTCTCTCTCTCTGTCTTCTCTCTCTTCTCTCTCTCTCTCTCTCTGTCTTCTCTCTCTCTCTCTCTCTCTCTCTCTCTCTCTTCTCTCTCTCTCTCTCTCTGTCTTCTCTCTCTCTCTCTCTCTCTCTCTCTCTGTCTCTCTCTGTCTCTCTCTATCTCTCTCTCTCTCTCTCTCTCTCTCTCTCTCTCTCTCTCTCTCTCTCTCTATGTCTCTCTGTCTTTCTCTCTCTCTCTCTCTCTCTCTCGCTCTCGCTCTCGCTCTCGCTCTCTCTCTCTCTCTCTCTCTGTCTCTGTCTCTGTCTCTGTCTCTGTCTCTGTCTCTGTCTCTGTCTCTGTCTCTGTCTCTCTCTCTCTCTCTCTCTCTCTCTCTCTGTCTCTCTCTCTGTCTCTCTCTCTCTCTCTCTCTCTCTCTCTCTCTCTCTCTCTCTCTCTCTCTCTCTCTCATATAGTCTTTCATCTGTGTATATGGATTGCAGTGAGTCACTTTGCCCTGCCACACACACACACACACACACAACAGTCACCTGTTTCAGTTCTAATTTAACCCACCGCCCTCGTCTATAAATTTAAATTAGCTTTTAGATTGTTTTTTCTATTGTCCTCCTCCTTCTTACCCCTATTCCTCCTCGCTTCAGGAAGTAGTTCCTGGATGTGTTTCCAAACAGTGAAGTGATGTCCACAGTGGTCGGTCATACGGGTCCATTTGGTTACGTTCTCTCATTTTCTTTTATTTTACAATATAAATTGGGGGTCCCAGAGATAGAAATGCCATTAAATGGGGGTCCGTAGACTAATGCACTAATGCGGGTTGAGAATCACTGCTGGAGCCGTAACAATCTTCTCTTATAGGGGTCCCTGGCATATATTTACATATATATATTTATATATATACGGGGGTCCGATAAAATCTGATAAGAAGCTTATCGAGTACCCGGTATCAATAAGCTTTGGGCTTATCCAGTACCCGGTATCAATAAGCTTTGGGCTTATCCAGTACCCGGTATCGATAAGCTTTGGGCTTATCCAGTACCCGGTATCGATAAGCTTTGGGCTTATCCAGTACCCGTTATCAATAAGCTTTGGGCTTATCGGGTACCCGGTATCAATAAGCTTTGGGCTTATCGGGTACCCGGTATCAATAAGCTTTGGGCTTATCGGGTACCCGGTATCAATAAGCTTTGGGCTTATCCAGTACACGGTATCGATAAGCTTTGGGCTTATCCAGTACCCGTTATCAATAAGCTTTGGGCTTATCGAGTACCCGGTATCAATAAGCTTTGGGCTTATCCAGTACCCGGTATCAATAAGCTTTGGGCTTATCCAGTACCCGGTATCGATAAGCTTTGGGCTTATCCAGTACCCGTTATCAATAAGCTTTGGGCTTATCCAGTACCCGGTATCAATAAGCTTTGGGTTTATTGGGTACCCGGTATGAATAAGCTTTGGGCTTATCCAGTACCCTGTATCAATAAGCTTTGGGCTTATCCAGTACCCTGTATCAATAAGCTTTGGGCTTATTGGGTACCCGGTATCAATAAGCTTTGGGCTTATCGAGTACCTGGTATCAATAAGCTTTGGGCTTATCGAGTACCCGGTATCAATAAGCTTTGGGCTTATCGAGTACCCGGTATCAATAAGCTGTGGGCTTATCCAGTACCCGTTATCAATAAGCTTTGGGCTTATCCAGTACCCGGTATCTATAAGCTTTGGGTTTATCCAGTACCCGGTATCAATAAGCTTTGGGCTTATCCAGTACCCGGTATCAATACGTTTTGGGCTTATCCAGTACCCGGTATCAATAAGCTTTGGGCTTATCCAGTACCCGGTATCAATAAGCTTTGGGCTTATCGAGTACCCGTTATCAATAAGCTTTGGGCTTATCCAGTACCCGGTATCAATAAGCTTTTGGCTTATCGGGTACCCGGTATCAATAAGCTTTGGGCTTATCCAGTACCCGGTATCAATAAGCGTTGGGCTTATCCAGTACCCGGTATCAATAAGCGTTGGGCTTATCCAGTACCAGGTATCAATAAGCGTTGGGCTTATCCAGTACCCGGTATCAATACGCTTTGGGCTTATCGGGTACCCGGTATCAATAAGCTTTGGGCTTATCGGGTACCCGGTATCAATAAGCTTTGGGCTTATCCGGTACCCGGTATCAATAAGCTTTGGGCTTATCCAGTACCCTGTATCAATAAGCTTTGGGCTTATCGGGTACCCGGTATCAATAAGCTTTGGGCTTATCGGGTACCCGTTATCAATAAGCTTTGGGCTTATCCAGTACCCGGTATCAATAAGCTTTTGGCTTATCCAGTACCCGGTATCAATAAGCTTTGGGCTTATCCAGTACCCAGTATCAATAAGCTTTGGGCTTATCCAGTACCCGGTATCAATAAGCTTTGGGCTTATCCAGTACCCGGTATCAATAAGCTTTGGGCTTATCCAGTACCCGGTATCAATACATTTTGGGCTTATCCAGTACCCGGTATCAATAAGCTTTGGGCTTATCCAGTACCCGGTATCAATAAGCTTTGGGCTTATCGAGTACCCGTTATCAATAAGCTTTGGGCTTATCCAGTACCCGGTATCAATAAGCTTTTGGCTTATCGGGTACCCGGTATCAATAAGCTTTCGGCTTATCGGGTACCCGGTATCAATAAGCTTTGGGCTTATTGGGTACCCAGTATCAATAAGCTTTGGGCTTATCGGGTACCCGGTATCAATAAGCTTTTGGCTTATCGGGTACCCGGTATCAATAAGCTTTCGGCTTATCGGGTACCCGGTATCAATAAGCTTTGGGCTTATCGGGTACCCGGTATCAATAAGCTTTCGGCTTATCGGGTACCCGGTATCAATAAGCTTTCGGCTTATCCAGTACCCGTTATCAATAAGCGCTGGGCTTATCCAGTACCCGGTATCAATAAGCGTTGGGCTTATCCAGTACCAGGTATCAATAAGCGTTGGGCTTATCCAGTACCCGGTATCAATAAGCGTTGGGCTTATCCAGTACCCGGTATCAATAAGCGTTGGGCTTATCCAGTACCCGGTATCAATAAGCGTTGGGTTTATCCAGTACCCGGTATCAATAAGCTTTGGGCTTATCGGGTACCCGGTATCAATAAGCTTTGGGCTTATCCAGTACCCGGTATCAATACGCTTTGGGCTTATCCAGTACCCGGTATCAATAAGCTTTGGGCTTATCCAGTACCCAGTATCAATAAGTGTATTGTCCAATTATGGATGGACGAGATATATATATATATATATAAACTTTTATTTGCAGACACTATAGGTCCAAAATACAAAAACAAGACACAAAAACAAACAATAAAACATAGAGGTAGCCTATCACAATCAGGCTATTATCACACCATACAGCAAATCATTTAAAAAACATATAAACATTTCCTCCAGTGTTTCCAAAAGCAAGAGGAGAACCTTGTATCACTCTGTGTGAACCCTGTTAAGGCCATGATTAATGCATTATTTGACTCCTTCAATCTACACATAAATCTGAACATAAAATTCCTCAGTACAGCATGAAAGGTGGGTACATTACTAGTTACAAACATCTCACTTGCACTGGTCCATCTTGGGAGTTTCAAAAAGATTCTAAAAGCATCATTATATGCCACCTGAAGTTTTTTCATTTTTGCACTGCTAAAACGGCACCACAAGTGAGCCGTGTATAGTGGAGTGCAATATGTTTTAAAAAGTGCTATTTTCACGTTGTCTGTACACATGTGTAACTTCCGTGCCAGCATATTGGCTTGGCCATATAATTAACAGCACTGACGCTGCACATCATCATCGTCACAGAAATCATCCCTGATAATGTGCCCCAGGTATTTAAACTTCTTTACTATCTCTAATACCTCACCTGCCAAAGAGAAAGAGGGAAAGGTGAGCTTCTGGTCGTCCTTTGTTTTACACATCATAACGACACTCTTTGTAGAGTTAAACTTTATGTCAAATAAAAGGCCATACTTGGTACAGACCCGTAATAGCTGCTGTAGGCCAGCACTGTATGGGGATAGTACAACAAGATCGTCTGCGTAGATCATGTGATTGATAAGGTTATCCCCCACCATGCACCCAGTTTTACACTCATTAAGCTGTTTAGATAAATCATCCATGTATAAATTAAATAATAGTGGCGACAAAATTCCCCCCTGGCGCACTCCATTGGACACCAGAAAGGGTGTTGACGTACTCGTTCCCCACCTAGCCTGCATAGTTTGGTGAGAGTACCAATACTGCAGGACCCTTATTAGATATAATGGGACCCCTTGCTCTTGTAGTTTTAAGAACAGTTTGCCATGATGGATACGATCAAAAGCCTGTGAGGCATCCAGAAAACACATAAATATTGTACTGTTATGACTTCTGTACTGACTGACAATTTCCTTGAGCGTGTAAATACATAAATCCGTGCCATGTTTTTTCTTAAAACCAAATTGGTTGTCGGTGGTTGCTGTATACTCTTTGAGCCTGTCCATGAGGATACCTTCTAGCACCTTTGATATAATGCTCGCTAGTGCAATTGGTCTGTAGTTGTATATGCTAGTTAACTTTCCTGTTTTGTTTTGAACTACTGGCACTAACAGTACAGCCAACATGGACTCAGGCAGTATGCCATGCATCACTAACAGTACAGCCAACATGGACTCAGGCAGTATGCCATGCATCACTAACAGTACAGCCAACATGGACTCAGGCAGTATGCCATGCATCACTAACAGTACAGCCAACATGGACTCAGGCAGTATGCCATGCATCACTAACAGTACAGCCAACATGGACTCAGGCAGTATGCCATGCATCACTAACAGTACAGCCAACATGGACTCAGGCAGTATGCCATGCATCACTAGCAGTACAGCCAACATGGACTCAGGCAGTATGCCATGCATCACTAACAGTACAGCCAACATGGACTCAGGCAGTATGCCATGCATCACTAACAGTACAGCCAACATGGACTCAGGCAGTATGCCATGCATCACTAACAGTACAGCCAACATGGACTCAGGCAGTATGCCATGCATCACTAACAGTACAGCCAACATGGACTCAGGCAGTATGCCATGCATCACTAACAGTACAGCCAACATGGACTCAGGCAGTATGCCATGCATCACTAACAGTACAGCCAACATGGACTCAGGCAGTATGCCATGCATCACCAACAGTACAGCCAACATGGACTCAGGCAGTATGCCATGCATCACTAACAGTACAGCCAACATGGACTCAGGCAGTATGCCATGCATCACTAACAGTACAGCCAACATGGACTCAGGCAGTATGCCATGCATCACTAACAGTACAGCCAACATGGACTCAGGCAGTATGCCATGCATCACTAACAGTACAGCCAACATGGACTCAGGCAGTATGCCATGCATCACCAACAGTACAGCCAACATGGACTCAGGCAGTATGCCATGCATCACTAACAGTACAGCCAACATGGACTCAGGCAGTATGCCATGCATCACTAACAGTACAGCCAACATGGACTCAGGCAGTATGCCATGCATCACTAACAGTACAGCCAACATGGACTCAGGCAGTATGCCATGCATCACTAACAGTACAGCCAACATGGACTCAGGCAGTATGCCATGCATCACTAGCAGTACAGCCAACATGGACTCAGGCAGTATGCCATGCATCACTAACAGTACAGCCAACATGGACTCAGGCAGTATGCCATGCATCACTAGCAGTACAGCCAACATGGACTCAGGCAGTATGCCATGCATCACTAACAGTACAGCCAACATGGACTCAGGCAGTATGCCATGCATCACCAACAGTACAGCCAACATGGACTCAGGCAGTATGCCATGCATCACTAACAGTACAGCCAACATGGACTCAGGCAGTATGCCATGCATCACTAACAGTACAGCCAACATGGACTCAGGCAGTATGCCATGCATCACTAACAGTACAGCCAACATGGACTCAGGCAGTATGCCATGCATCACTAACAGTACAGCCAACATGGACTCAGGCAGTATGCCATGCATCACTAACAGTACAGCCAACATGGACTCAGGCAGTATGCCATGCATCACTAACAGTACAGCCAACATGGACTCAGGCAGTATGCCATGCATCACTAACAGTACAGCCAACATGGACTCAGGCAGTATGCCATGCATCACTAACAGTACAGCCAACATGGACTCAGGCAGTATGCCATGCATCACTAACAGTACAGCCAACATGGACTCAGGCAGTATGCCATGCATCACTAACAGTACAGCCAACATGGACTCAGGCAGTATGCCATGCATCACTAACAGTACAGCCAACATGGACTCAGGCAGTATGCCATGCATCACTAACAGTACAGCCAACATGGACTCAGGCAGTATGCCATGCATCACCAACAGTACAGCCAACATGGACTCAGGCAGTATGCCATGCATCACCAACAGTACAGCCAACATGGACTCAGGCAGTATGCCATGCATCACTAACAGTACAGCCAACATGGACTCAGGCAGTATGCCATGCATCACTAACAGTACAGCCAACATGGACTCAGGCAGTATGCCATGCATCACTAACAGTACAGCCAACATGGACTCAGGCAGTATGCCATGCATCACTAACAGTACAGCCAACATGGACTCAGGCAGTATGCCATGCATCACTAACAGTACAGCCAACATGGACTCAGGCAGTATGCCATGCATCACTAACAGTACAGCCAACATGGACTCAGGCAGTATGCCATGCATCACTAACAGTACAGCCAACATGGACTCAGGCAGTATGCCATGCATCACCAACAGTACAGCCAACATGGACTCAGGCAGTATGCCATGCATCACTAACAGTACAGCCAACATGGACTCAGGCAGTATGCCATGCATCACTAACAGTACAGCCAACATGGACTCAGGCAGTATGCCATGCATCACTAACAGTACAGCCAACATGGACTCAGGCAGTATGCCATGCATCACTAACAGTACAGCCAACATGGACTCAGGCAGTATGCCATGCATCACTAACAGTACAGCCAACATGGACTCAGGCAGTATGCCATGCATCACTAACAGTACAGCCAACATGGACTCAGGCAGTATGCCATGCATCACTAACAGTACAGCCAACATGGACTCAGGCAGTATGCCATGCATCACTAACAGTACAGCCAACATGGACTCAGGCAGTATGCCATGCATCACCAACAGTACAGCCAACATGGACTCAGGCAGTATGCCATGCATCACTAACAGTACAGCCAACATGGACTCAGGCAGTATGCCATGCATCACTAACAGTACAGCCAACATGGACTCAGGCAGTATGCCATGCATCACTAACAGTACAGCCAACATGGACTCAGGCAGTATGCCATGCATCACTAACAGTACAGCCAACATGGACTCAGGCAGTATGCCATGCATCACTAACAGTACAGCCAACATGGACTCAGGCAGTATGCCATGCATCACTAACAGTACAGCCAACATGGACTCAGGCAGTATGCCATGCATCACCAACAGTACAGCCAACATGGACTCAGGCAGTATGCCATGCATCACTAACAGTACAGCCAACATGGACTCAGGCAGTATGCCATGCATCACCAACAGTACAGCCAACATGGACTCAGGCAGTATGCCATGCATCACTAACAGTACAGCCAACATGGACTCAGGCAGTATGCCATGCATCACTAACAGTACAGCCAACATGGACTCAGGCAGTATGCCATGCATCACCAACAGTACAGCCAACATGGACTCAGGCAGTATGCCATGCATCACCAACAGTACAGCCAACATGGACTCAGGCAGTATGCCATGCATCACTAACAGTACAGCCAACATGGACTCAGGCAGTATGCCATGCATCACCAACAGTACAGCCAACATGGACTCAGGCAGTATGCCATGCATCACTAACAGTACAGCCAACATGGACTCAGGCAGTATGCCATGCATCACCAACAGTACAGCCAACATGGACTCAGGCAGTATGCCATGCATCACTAACAGTACAGCCAACATGGACTCAGGCAGTATGCCATGCATCACTAACAGTACAGCCAACATGGACTCAGGCAGTATGCCATGCATCACTAACAGTACAGCCAACATGGACTCAGGCAGTATGCCATGCATCACTAACAGTACAGCCAACATGGACTCAGGCAGTATGCCATGCATCACTAACAGTACAGCCAACATGGACTCAGGCAGTATGCCATGCATCACTAACAGTACAGCCAACATGGACTCAGGCAGTATGCCATGCATCACCAACAGTACAGCCAACATGGACTCAGGCAGTATGCCATGCATCACTAACAGTACAGCCAACATGGACTCAGGCAGTATGCCATGCATCACCAACAGTACAGCCAACATGGACTCAGGCAGTATGCCATGCATCACTAACAGTACAGCCAACATGGACTCAGGCAGTATGCCATGCATCACTAACAGTACAGCCAACATGGACTCAGGCAGTATGCCATGCATCACCAACAGTACAGCCAACATGGACTCAGGCAGTATGCCATGCATCACTAACAGTACAGCCAACATGGACTCAGGCAGTATGCCATGCATCACCAACAGTACAGCCAACATGGACTCAGGCAGTATGCCATGCATCACTAACAGTACAGCCAACATGGACTCAGGCAGTATGCCATGCATCACCAACAGTACAGCCAACATGGACTCAGGCAGTATGCCATGCATCACTAACAGTACAGCCAACATGGACTCAGGCAGTATGCCATGCATCACTAACAGTACAGCCAACATGGACTCAGGCAGTATGCCATGCATCACTAACAGTACAGCCAACATGGACTCAGGCAGTATGCCATGCATCACTAACAGTACAGCCAACATGGACTCAGGCAGTATGCCATGCATCACTAACAGTACAGCCAACATGGACTCAGGCAGTATGCCATGCATCACTAACAGTACAGCCAACATGGACTCAGGCAGTATGCCATGCATCACTAACAGTACAGCCAACATGGACTCAGGCAGTATGCCATGCATCACTAACAGTACAGCCAACATGGACTCAGGCAGTATGCCATGCATCACCAACAGTACAGCCAACATGGACTCAGGCAGTATGCCATGCATCACTAACAGTACAGCCAACATGGACTCAGGCAGTATGCCATGCATCACTAACAGTACAGCCAACATGGACTCAGGCAGTATGCCATGCATCACTAGCCCAGAGAAACACATGAAACTCTATGGCTAGAATGTTTCAGATGTTCTGCTGAAACCATATCCTGGCCACATGCTTTGTTTAAAACTAATTTGTCAATAGCATAGCTCACCTCATCATGCCTGACAGTCACTCCATCACTGTGGGGTATCTCACCAAGGTTGAACGCATCACTCTTAACACAATTAAAAATATTTTCATAGTGCCTTCTCCAGCTCAGCAATGTTATCCGGCCCAGTTATGCCATCAATACTAGAGGGCATCGGCATCTTACTATTGTTAAGCACCTTCACTTCCTTCCAGAACTCATCAACATTGTTTTTCTGTAGCTTTTCGGCCATAGAGTTTGCCCTCATGGCCTGTTCATTTCTTTTAATGTAGCGCAGAGCGTACTTATATCTAGAGTTAGCATGCTTCTTGTGTTCACACTCAGGGCCATGCCTAGGCTTTCCTGCTAGTACCCAACATTTAAAGGCTTCTTTAGCCTCTACATACTGTTCTTGAACATATACATTCCAACCAGGTTTCATGTTATATCGTATACTTTTTTTTCTTTTAAGAGGATTGCTTCCCATAACCAAACAGTTTACTATTAAATCATACATTTTACACAGGTCATTATAATGGCCACCATCCTTACAATTAATGTTTCCACATGTGATAGCATCAACAGGTAAATCAATATTATTTAAGTAGACATCAGTCAGTGCCTTGTACTGCTGTAACTCATTTTCTGTGAGGTTTGCCCAGTCCAGTTTGTAATTTTGTTTTGGGTTATCATAGCTAGCTAGCTCAGGTAGACCTTTAACATTTACAGTCACCGAGAACGGCATATGATCTGCTGTGGCCAGACCATGAAGGATCTCAATCCTCTCTATACTGTCGTGTGCATCAGCTGTAGATATACAGTGATCCAACCAGGATGTCGTATGCCATGCTTCGCTAATGTAAGTATAGCTGCCTACTGGCAGGAGCACCTTGCTGGACAGAATAACCTTGGTGTCTTTACAGAATTGGATTAAGTGTTGGCTAAACATTGAGTTGCTATCCGAAATGTCTGCATTCAGGTCTCCCATAACGTATATACTTGAGTATGCATTTTCTTTAATATAAGAGCTAATAAAAGCAAGCCTATTAAGGTATTCATCCTCATGTTTGTAACATTCATATGGAGTGTAAACGTTTAAAATGATAAAAACATTCTTATTGTGCACCACTTTAATGCCTATGCACCAATCCACTTCCAGCCTAATCACACTGACAAGTGGATCTAGTTTCTTATGCCATAGAATGGCCACCCCCCCGGGAATTCTACCACGCAGTATTCGTGTACTTAAGTCCGTTGTAGATTCCCCTGCCCCATGGAAATCAGTATGCACAGAGTTAAGTTTATCGAGATCTTGAGTTGCTAAAAAGGTCTCCTGTATACACAAGATATCAGCACTCTCTAGCAGCTTGTCAATAACAACGCGCTGCGCTCTCTCCCCTGCGCCCTGTCCGAGGCGCAGGCCCCGCGAGTTATATGACACAACTCTCATAGTTCATAAACAAGTTTATCGTGGTGTAGAAGCCCCAGTCACGGGCTCAAGCATCCGTATGACAGGTGGTAATACTACGCCAGCCCCAGCAGCAGCAGCCCTTGGCTTACGTGGCTCGTAGAACCGCCGTACAAATGTACCTTCGGGCCAAAGCTGTGGCTCATACATCTCGCTCACCTCTTTGCATTCGGCTGTTATTTTGAATGAGCTGTACCGGGTTTGTTCAGTGTCTATCCTTAGGCACGTTACATCTCTAGACAGCTTTTCTTTTAGATAACTAGCCAGTGTCTCTGTGTCCAGGCCTGGTGAGAATATAGTAGCGAACACACTCACCATTTTAGTTTGTACAGCTCGTATGTTCCCTGCAGCTCCAGTTCCAACAATGCCATATGTCTTCTTTTCTCTGGGAAGAGTCGGGCGAGGCTTGGCCTGTGCTGTTCCGGGGGCATTTTTGCGGAGTCCGCTCTTTACAACACGACTCCATGCAGGTGAACTCGCTGCTACTGCGGTGTTCGATGCTATCTCCTCCACCGCGTAGGGCGCATACGGTACCGAGGCTCCAGGCGCTGCAGGCTCCGTTGTTGCCAAATCGCGGCGCGCGGCCTCGCTGGTCTCGGCAACAGGCAGTGGCACACTCCCCTTGCCGGCAGTGACAGCTGGTTGCTCGGCTTGCTCGATCACACACAAGCGCTGATTTATATCCGAAGTTATCACACGGAGATCTTCACAAGTGTTAGACTGCACGCCTACAGCCTGCTTCATGGATGATATGTCTGCGCTTAAGCGCTCGATTTTAGTAACCAGGCAGGAGACATCTAGGCTGTTAAAAGTAATCGGTGGCAACTCGTCTAAATGATGAGACACAAAGCGAGGAACGTTTTCACCGACCTCATTGAGTAGTTTCAAACAACTCTTGACGTTATTTGCGTCTTTCTGTGCCCCTTTATGAGCCACACACCGCTGTGAAGTACCTGGGCAGAGATCAAACAGGACCTTCTTTGAGCCTTCAATCCATTCAGACCCAAAGTGATTAACAACCATTTGAACAATGTCATCCTGGTTCACAGTCTTCATTTTAACAGCGAGGAAGTTTAAGAGTTCATCTTCCACGATAGTTTTGCCATCAACCGTTGTGTATATTTCTGGTTTTGCGCGAGGTTTGTTTGCAGCTCCTCGAGCCGCACCCTCAGCGCCCGCCATCAGTTCCTGATGATAGAATGTCTTATGGCTTATCCAGTACCCGGTATCAATAAGCTTTTGGCTTATCGGGTACCCGGTATCAATAAGCTTTCGGCTTATCGGGTACCCGGTATCAATAAGCTTTGGGCTTATCGGGTACCCGGTATCAATAAGCTTTCGGCTTATCGGGTACCCGGTATCAATAAGCTTTGGGCTTATCGGGTACCCGGTATCAATAAGCTTTCGGCTTATCGGGTACCCGGTATCAATAAGCTTTCGGCTTATCCAGTACCCGTTATCAATAAGCGTTGGGCTTATCCAGTACCCGGTATCAATAAGCGTTGGGCTTATCCAGTACCCGGTATCAATAAGCGTTGGGCTTATCCAGTACCCGGTATCAATAAGCGTTGGGCTTATCCAGTACCCGGTATCAATAAGCGTTGGGTTTATCCAGTACCCGGTATCAATAAGCTTTGGGCTTATCGGGTACCCGGTATCAATAAGCTTTGGGCTTATCCAGTACCCGGTATCAATAAGCTTTTGGCTTATCGGGTACCCGGTATCAATAAGCTTTCGGCTTATCGGGTACCCGGTATCAATAAGCTTTGGGCTTATTGGGTACCCAGTATCAATAAGCTTTGGGCTTATCGGGTACCCGGTATCAATAAGCTTTTGGCTTATCGGGTACCCGGTATCAATAAGCTTTCGGCTTATCGGGTACCCGATATCAATAAGCTTTGGGCTTATCGGGTACCCGGTATCAATAAGCTTTCGGCTTATCGGGTACCCGGTATCAATAAGCTTTGGGCTTATCGGGTACCCGGTATCAATAAGCTTTCGGCTTATCGGGTACCCGGTATCAATAAGCTTTCGGCTTATCCGGTACCCGTTATCAATAAGCGTTGGGCTTATCCAGTACCCGGTATCAATAAGCGTTGGGCTTATCCAGTACCAGGTATCAATAAGCGTTGGGCTTATCCAGTACCCGGTATCAATAAGCGTTGGGCTTATCCAGTACCCGGTATCAATAAGCGTTGGGCTTATCCAGTACCCGGTATCAATAAGCGTTGGGTTTATCCAGTACCCGGTATCAATAAGCTTTGGGCTTATCGGGTACCCGGTATCAATAAGCTTTGGGCTTATCCAGTACCCGGTATCAATAAGCTTTTGGCTTATCGGGTACCCGGTATCAATAAGCTTTCGGCTTATCGGGTACCCGGTATCAATAAGCTTTGGGCTTATTGGGTACCCAGTATCAATAAGCTTTGGGCTTATCGGGTACCCGGTATCAATAAGCTTTTGGCTTATCGGGTACCCGGTATCAATAAGCTTTCGGCTTATCGGGTACCCGGTATCAATAAGCTTTGGGCTTATCGGGTACCCGGTATCAATAAGCTTTCGGCTTATCGGGTACCCGGTATCAATAAGCTTTCGGCTTATCCAGTACCCGTTATCAATAAGCGTTGGGCTTATCCAGTACCCGGTATCAATAAGCGTTGGGCTTATCCAGTACCAGGTATCAATAAGCGTTGGGCTTATCCAGTACCCGGTATCAATAAGCGTTGGGCTTATCCAGTACCCGGTATCAATAAGCGTTGGGCTTATCCAGTACCCGGTATCAATAAGCGTTGGGTTTATCCAGTACCCGGTATCAATAAGCTTTGGGCTTATCGGGTACCCGGTATCAATAAGCTTTGGGCTTATCCAGTACCCGGTATCAATAAGCTTTGGGCTTATCCAGTACCCGGTATCAATAAGCTTTGGGCTTATCCAGTACCCAGTATCAATAAGTGTATTGTCCAATTACGGATGGACGAGATATGACGACATTGAGGGAAATATATGTGATCTAGACATGTGCTCTCATCGGAGAGAAAGAAGGAACTGTCATAGTATCACATTCCATGGGGCAATAAACAGGCTGCATGCAGGGGCTGCTTGCAGCTACCTTCCTGCTAGAGAGGGGTGTTTTACGACACCTACAGAGGAAGGGGGGCTGACTCACAAGGCACACACATATGATGGCAGGGGGGGCAATGTGTGACCAAGTACCACTTTAATCCTGTCATATGTGTATCAATATGTGTTCTAGAGTCAATACTTAGATATTGGGTTACCAAACACCTTTATAATAATATCTAAGAGTCTACCGGGTTTAAGCTGGTCAGAGAGAGTTCCAGGCTTGCATCACAAGGAGTGTGATGCAAGTTAGCTGACAGGCAAGGGCTTAGAACCGCCTATCTCAGGCGGAGAAGGGGCCACTGGGCTTTTGATTGGCCGGGGAAGAGGGACCTGCTGTATGTGGGGGAAAGCAAGCAGGGCCGGAGAGATTAAGGAGACCATCAGGGAAGCAGGAAGGCGGGAGGCCAGTGATTTAAAACCATAGCATAACCATAGCGATAACCAGGTGAACATAGGTATATATCGGTGAACATGGGTTGTAGACTACCAAATTAGGTTGGTAGTGTTGAGCTAAATAGTAACAAGATCAACAGGGGCTGAACTCCTCAAAGACAGCTAGGAGAGGAACAGACTATTAGGCAAAGATCCAGAGTACTGTATCCACCTGTGTCATGGGGAGGGAGAAACAAACCAGTGTGTATGTTGTATGTGTTTGTATTGTATAATGAGCTAATAAACCTTATAAAAAGCATGTTGAGTTTGTAAGAGAAGCGATTATTGGAACATTTAGTTTAGCCTATGCGTGTTAATTCTTTAGTAAATCCCGTCTGCTGCTAGAGTCTGTCGGATACTCGGCTAATCCGAACAATAAGCTTTGGGCTTATCCAGTACCCGGTATCAATAAGCTTTGGGCTTATCGGGTACCCGGTATCAATAAGCTTTGGGCTTATCCAGTACCCAGTATCAATAAGCTTTGGGCTTATCGGGTACCCGGTATCAATAAGCTTTGGGCTTATCCAGTACCCGGTATCAATAAGCTTTGGGCTTATCGGGTACCCGGTATCAATAAGCTTTGGGCTTATCCAGTACCCGGTATCAATAAGCTTTGGGCTTATCCAGTACCCGGTATCAATAA
>NW_027638232.1:40000-45000 GCF_951216825.1 Electrona antarctica
ACAGATTTGAAGTACACCGATTTGAAGTACACCGATTTGAAGTACACAGATTTGAAGTACAGATTTGAAGTACACAGATTTGAAGTACACAGATTTGAAGTACACAGATTTGAAGTACACCGATTTGAAGTACAGATTTGAAGTACACAGATTTGAAGTACACAGCTTTGAAATACACAGATTTGAAGTACACAGATTTGAAGTACAGATTTGAAGTACACAGCTTTGAAATACACCGATTTAAAGTACACAGATTTAAAGTACACAGATTTGAAGTACACCGATTTGAAGTACACCGATTTGAAGTACACAGATTTGAAGTACACAGATTTGAAGTACACAGATTTGAAGTACACGGACGCGAAGTACACCGATTTGAAGTACACCGATTTGAAGTACACCGATTTGAAGTACACAGATTTGAAGTACAGATTTGAAGTACACAGATTTGAAGTACACAGATTTGAAGTACAGATTTGAAGTACACAGATTTGAAGTACACGGACGCGAAGTACACGGACGCGAAGTACACCGATTTGAAGTACACCGATTTGAAGTACACAGATTTGAAGTACACAGATTTGAAGTACACAGATTTTAAGTACACGGACGCGAAGTACACCGATTTGAAGTACACAGATTTGAAGTACACAGATTTGAAGTACACAGATTTGAAGTACAGATTTGAAGTACAGATTTGAAGTACACAGATTTGAAGTACAGATTTGAAGTACACAGATTTGAAGTACACGGACGCGAAGTACACCGATTTGAAGTACACCGATTTGAAGTACACAGATTTGAAGTACACCGATTTGAAGTACACCGATTTGAAGTACACAGATTTGAAGTACAGATTTGAAGTACAGATTTGAAGTACACAGATTTGAAGTACAGATTTGAAGTACACAGATTTGAAGTACACGGACGCGAAGTACACCGATTTGAAGTACACAGATTTGAAGTACAGATTTGAAGTACACAGATTTGAAGTACACGGACGCGAAGTACACCGATTTGAAGTACACAGATTTGAAGTACACAGATTTGAAGTACACAGATTTGAAGTACACGGACGCGAAGTACACGGACGCGAAGTACACCGATTTGAAGTACACCGATTTGAAGTACACAGATTTGAAGTACACAGATTTGAAGTACACAGATTTTAAGTACACGGACGCGAAGTACACCGATTTGAAGTACACAGATTTGAAGTACACCGATTTGAAGTACACAGATTTGAAGTACAGATTTGAAGTACAGATTTGAAGTACACAGATTTGAAGTACAGATTTGAAGTACACAGATTTGAAGTACACGGACGCGAAGTACACCGATTTGAAGTACACCGATTTGAAGTACACAGATTTGAAGTACACCGATTTGAAGTACACCGATTTGAAGTACACAGATTTGAAGTACAGATTTGAAGTACAGATTTGAAGTACACAGATTTGAAGTACAGATTTGAAGTACACAGATTTGAAGTACACGGACGCGAAGTACACCGATTTGAAGTACACAGATTTGAAGTACAGATTTGAAGTACACAGATTTGAAGTACACGGACGCGAAGTACACCGATTTGAAGTACACAGATTTGAAGTACACAGATTTGAAGTACACCGATTTGAAGTACACAGATTTGAAGTACACAGATTTGAAGTACACAGATTTTAAGTACACAGATTTTAAGTACACAGATTTGAAGTACACCGATTTGAAGTACAGATTTGAAGTACACAGATTTGAAGTACAGATTTGAAATACACAGATTTGAAGTACACAGATTTGAAGTACAGATTTGAAGTACACAGATTTGAAGTACAGATTTGAAGTACACAGATTTGAAGTACAGATTTGAAGTACACAGACGCAGAGCAATCACAGGAGCATCACATGTTCCAGCGCTAGTCCGACCGCATGCCGGAATCACCTCTCAGTGGATCTCTCCTAGATCCCTCCTAGAATCTCTCCTAGAATCACCTCTCAGTGGATCCCTCCTAGAATCTCTCCTAGAATCACCTCTCAGTGGATCTCTCCTAGATCCCTCCTAGAATCTCTCCTAGAATCACCTCTCAGTGGATCTCTCCTAGATCCCTCCTAGAATCTCTCCTAGAATCACCTCTCAGTGGATCCCTCCTAGAATCTCTCCTAGAATCACCTCTCAGTGGATCTCTCCTAGATCCCTCCTAGAATCTCTCCTAGAATCACCTCTCAGTGGATCTCTCCTAGATCCCTCCTAGAATCTCTCCTAGAATCACCTCTCAGTGGATCCCTCCTAGAATCTCTCCTAGAATCACCTCTCAGTGGATCTCTCCTAGATCCCTCCTAGAATCTCTCCTAGAATCACCTCTCAGTGGATCTCTCCTAGATCCCTCCTAGAATCTCTCCTAGAATCACCTCTCAGTGGATCTCTCCTAGATCCCTCCTAGAATCTCTCCTAGAATCACCTCTCAGTGGATCTCTCCTAGATCCCTCCTAGAATCTCTCCTAGAATCACCTCTCAGTGGATCTCTCCTAGATCCCTCCTAGAATCTCTCCTAGAATCACCTCTCAGTGGATCTCTCCTAGATCCCTCCTAGAATCTCTCCTAGAATCACCTCTCAGTGGATCTCTCCTAGATCCCTCCTAGAATCTCTCCTAGAATCACCTCTCAGTGGATCTCTCCTAGATCCCTCCTAGATCCCTCCTAGAATCACCTCTCAGTGGATCTCTCCTAGATCCCTCCTAGAATCTCTCCTAGAATCACCTCTCAGTGGATCTCTCCTAGATCCCTCCTAGAATCTCTCCTAGAATCACCTCTCAGTGGATCTCTCCTAGATCCCTCCTAGAATCTCTCCTAGAATCACCTCTCAGTGGATCTCTCCTAGATCCCTCCTAGATCCCTCCTAGAATCACCTCTCAGTGGATCTCTCCTAGATCCCTCCTAGAATCTCTCCTAGAATCACCTCTCAGTGGATCTCTCCTAGATCCCTCCTAGAATCTCTCCTAGAATCACCTCTCAGTGGATCTCTCCTAGATCCCTCCTAGATCCCTCCTAGAATCACCTCTCAGTGGATCTCTCCTAGATCCCTCCTAGAATCTCTCCTAGAATCACCTCTCAGTGGATCTCTCCTAGATCCCTCCTAGAATCTCTCCTAGAATCACCTCTCAGTGGATCTCTCCTAGATCCCTCCTAGAATCTCTCCTAGAATCACCTCTCAGTGGATCTCTCCTAGATCCCTCCTAGAATCTCTCCTAGAATCACCTCTCAGTGGATCTCTCCTAGATCCCTCCTAGAATCTCTCCTAGAATCACCTCTCAGTGGATCTCTCCTAGATCCCTCCTAGAATCTCTCCTAGAATCACCTCTCAGTGGATCTCTCCTAGATCCCTCCTAGAATCTCTCCTAGAATCACCTCTCAGTGGATCTCTCCTAGATCCCTCCTAGAATCTCTCCTAGAATCACCTCTCAGTGGATCTCTCCTAGATCCCTCCTAGAATCTCTCCTAGAATCACCTCTCAGTGGATCTCTCCTAGATCCCTCCTAGAATCTCTCCTAGAATCACCTCTCAGTGGATCTCTCCTAGATCCCTCCTAGAATCTCTCCTAGAATCACCTCTCAGTGGATCTCTCCTAGATCCCTCCTAGAATCTCTCCTAGAATCACCTCTCAGTGGATCTCTCCTAGATCCCTCCTAGAATCTCTCCTAGAATCACCTCTCAGTGGATCTCTCCTAGATCCCTCCTAGAATCTCTCCTAGAATCACCTCTCAGTGGATCTCTCCTAGATCCCTCCTAGAATCTCTCCTAGAATCACCTCTCAGTGGATCTCTCCTAGATCCCTCCTAGAATCTCTCCTAGAATCACCTCTCAGTGGATCTCTCCTAGATCCCTCCTAGAATCTCTCCTAGAATCACCTCTCAGTGGATCTCTCCTAGATCCCTCCTAGAATCTCTCCTAGAATCACCTCTCAGTGGATCTCTCCTAGATCCCTCCTAGAATCTCTCCTAGAATCACCTCTCAGTGGATCTCTCCTAGATCCCTCCTAGAATCTCTCCTAGAATCACCTCTCAGTGGATCTCTCCTAGATCCCTCCTAGAATCTCTCCTAGAATCACCTCTCAGTGGATCTCTCCTAGATCCCTCCTAGAATCTCTCCTAGAATCACCTCTCAGTGGATCTCTCCTAGATCCCTCCTAGAATCTCTCCTAGAATCACCTCTCAGTGGATCTCTCCTAGATCCCTCCTAGAATCTCTCCTAGAATCACCTCTCAGTGGATCTCTCCTAGATCCCTCCAAGAACACAGTGGTTCACATTGGCCACGTTTACATGAGGACTGAAATCCGAATGAAAATGCTCGATGCGATTTAAAAACCATTCCGATGTCACTGGCCGGATTATTCCGATGTTCAATGCGATTGAAACAAAATTGGACTCATGTAAACACTTCAGATTTAAGCTCATTCTGGTCTTTCTGAGCATGCTCATTTCCACGGCGCTCCAACTCCAAGGCGCGCTGAGGGAACATATCTTCGGAGGAGTTTGCACATAGAGCGCGTTTTTTTTCGTGCATTTTGCAGATCCGAAATCCACACAAAAAAAAACGTGGAGTTGAGTGAGGATGATCCCCCTGATCTGTGAGTGTTCAAAGATCCAATCTGAACCGTCCCGAGTTGATCATGATCACTCTGATAAATTAATTTTCAAACATGTGGAGCCTATGTATCTGGATTGCTGTATACTGTACAGTGCAGCGGGGGACTCACAGAAAGAGTGGAGAGGACGCTGTTCAGTGATCACACACACACACACACACACACACACACACACACACACACACACACACACACACACACACACAGTTCCAAAAATACGCTATTATCGCTATAATGTCCATATCTATCCTATCCCCTTAAACTTGATGAAACATAACGGCTTTGCATTGATGAGCAGCTGCAAACAATCTAGTTTTAAAGTCAAAGTCATACGACCCATTTGACCTCAAGTCATGAGA
>NW_027638232.1:50000-52500 GCF_951216825.1 Electrona antarctica
TAGAGAATGGAGAAGAGTCTGGGGCGTGTGGAGCCTTGTCCAGGGTGTTTTAGAGAATGGAGAAGAGTCTGGGACGTGTGGAGCGTTGTCCAGGGTGTTTTAGAGAAGGGAGAAGAGTCTGGGACGTTTGGAGCGTTGTCTAGGGTGTTTTAGAGAATTGAGAAGAGTCTGGGACGTGTGGAGCGTTGTCCAGGGTGTTTTAGAGAAGGGAAAAGAGTCTGGAACGTGTGGAGCCTTGTCCAGGGTGTTTTAGAGAAGGGAGAAGAGTCTGGGACGTGTGGAGCGCTGTCCAGAGTGTTTTAGAGAAGGGAGAAGAGTCTGGGACGTGTGGAGCGTTGTCCAGGGTGCTTTAGAGAATGGAGAAGAGTCTGGGACGTGTGGAGCGTTGTCCAGGGTGCTTTAGAGAATGGAGAAGAGTCTGGGACGTGTGGAGCGTTGTCCAGGGTGTTTCAGAGAAGGGAGAAGAGTCTGGGAAGTGTGGAGCGTTGTCCAGAGTGTTTTAGAGAAGGGAGAAGAGTCTGGGATGTGTGGAGCGTTGTCCAGGGTGTTATAGAGAAGGGAGAAGAGTCTGGGACGTTTGGAGCGTTGTCCAGGGTGTTTTAGAGAAGGGAGAAGAGTCTGGGACGTGTGGAGCGTTGTCCAGGGTGTTTTAGAGAAGGGAGAAGAGTCTGGGACGTGTGGAGCATTGTCCAGGGTGTTTTAGAGAAGGGAGAAGAGTCTAGGACGTGTGGAGCGTTGTCCAGGGTGTTTTAGAGAAGGGAGAAGAGTCTGGGACGTTTGGAGCGTTGTCCAGGGTGTTTTAGAGAAGGGAGAAGAGTCTGGGACGTGTGGAGCGTTGTCCAGGGTGTTTTAGAGAAGGGAGAAGAGTCTAGGACGTGTGGAGCGTTGTCCAGGGTGTTTTAGAGAAGGGAGAAGAGTCTGGGACATGTGGAGCGTTGTCCAGGGTGTTTTAGAGAAGGGAGAAGAGTCTAGGACGTGTGGAGCTTTGTCCAGGGTGTTTTAGAGAAGGGAGAAGAGTCTGGGACATGTGGAGCGTTGTCCAGGGTGTTTTAGAGAAGGGAGAAGAGTATCAGAGCGATACAGAGCGATACAGAGCGATACAGAGCGATACAGATACAGAGCGATACAGAGCGATACAGATACAGAGCGATACAGAGCGATACAGATACAGAGCGATACAGAGCGATACAGAGCGATACAGAGGGATACAGATACAGATCGATACAGAGCGATACAGATACAGAGCGATACAGATACAGAGCGATACAGATACAGAGCGATACAGATACAGAGCGATACAGAGCGATACAGATACAGAGCGATACAGATACAGAGCGATACAGATACAGAGCGATACAGAGCGATACAGATACAGAGCGATACAGAGCGATACAGATACAGAGCGATACAGATACAGAGCGATACAGATACAGAGCGATACAGATACAGAGCGATACAGAGCGATACAGATACAGAGTGATACAGATACAGAGTGATACAGAGCGATACAGATACAGAGCGATACAGATACAGAGTGATACAGATACAGAGCGATACAGAGCGATACAGATACAGAGCGATACAGATACAGAGCGATACAGATACAGAGCGATACAGAGCGATACAGATACAGAGCGATACAGAGCGATACAGATACAGAGCGATACAGATACAGAGCGATACAGATACAGAGCGATACAGATACAGAGCAATACAGATACAGAGCGATACAGATACAGAGCGATACAGATACAGAGCGATACAGAGCGATACAGATACAGAGCGATACAGATACAGAGCGATACAGAGCGATACAGATACAGAGCGATACAGAGCGATACAGATACAGAGCGATACAGATACAGAGCGATACAGAGCGATACAGAGCGATACAGATACAGAGCGATACAGAGCGATACAGATACAGAGCGATACAGAGTGATACAGATACAGAGCGATACAGAGTGATACAGATACAGAGCGATACAGAGTGATACAGATACAGAGCGATACAGATACAGAGCGATACAGATACAGAGCGATACAGATACAGAGCGATACAGATACAGAGCGATACAGATACAGAGCGATACAGATACAGAGCGATACAGAGCGATACAGATACAGAGCGATACAGAGCGATACAGATACAGAGCGATACAGATACAGAGCGATACAGATACAGAGCGATACAGATACAGAGCGATACAGAGCGATACAGATACAGAGCGATACAGATACAGAGCGATACAGATACAGAGCGATACAGATACAGAGCGATACAGAGCGATACAGATACAGAGCGATACAGATACAGAGCGATACAGATACAGAGCGATACAGATACAGAGCGATACAGATACAGAGCGATACAGAACGATACAGAGCGATACAGATTCAGAGCGATACAGAGCGATACAGAACGATACAGAGCGATACAGATACAGAGCGATACAGAGCGATACAGATACAGAGCGATACAGAGCGATACAGATACAGA
>NW_027638232.1:57500-73281 GCF_951216825.1 Electrona antarctica
CAGAGCGATACAGATACAGAGCGATACAGAGCGATACAGATACAGAGCGATACAGATACAGAGCGATACAGAGCGATACAGATACAGAGCGATACAGAGCGATACAGATACAGAGCGATACAGAGCGATACAGATACAGAGCGATACAGATACAGAGCGATACAGATACAGAGTGATACAGAGCGATACAGATACAGAGCGATACAGATACAGAGCGATACAGATACAGAGCGATACAGATACAGAGCGATACAGAGCGATACAGATACAGAGCGATACAGAGCGATACAGATACAGAGCGATACAGATACAGAGCGATACAGAGCGATACAGATACAGAGCGATACAGAGCGATACAGATACAGAGCGATACAGAGCGATACAGATACAGAGCGATACAGAGCGATACAGATACAGAGCGATACAGAGCGATACAGATACAGAGCGATACAGATACAGAGCGATACAGAGCGATACAGATACAGAGCGATACAGAGCGATACAGATACAGAGCGATACAGAGCGATACAGATACAGAGCGATACAGATACAGAGCGATACAGAGCGATACAGATACAGAGCGATACAGATACAGAGCGATACAGATACAGAGCGATACAGAGCGATACAGATACAGAGCGATACAGAGCGATACAGATACAGAGCGATACAGATACAGAGCGATACAGAGCGATACAGATACAGAGCGATACAGATACAGAGCGATACAGAGCGATACAGATACAGAGCGATACAGAGCGATACAGATACAGAGCGATACAGATACAGAGCGATACAGATACAGAGCGATACAGATACAGAGCGATACAGATACAGAGTGATACAGATACAGAGCGATACAGATACAGAGCGATACAGAGCGATACAGATACAGAGCGATACAGATACAGAGTGATACAGATACAGAGCGATACAGATACAGAGCGATACAGAGCGATACAGATACAGAGCGATACAGATACAGAGTGATACAGATACAGAGCGATACAGATACAGAGCGATACAGATACAGAGCGATACAGAGCGATACAGAGCGATACAGATACAGAGCGATACAGATACAGAGCGATACAGAGCGATACAGATACAGAGCGATACAGAGCGATACAGATACAGAGCGATACAGATACAGAGCGATACAGATACAGAGCGATACAGATACAGAGCGATACAGAGCGATACAGATACAGAGCGATACAGAGCGATACAGATACAGAGCGATACAGAGCGATACAGATACAGAGCGATACAGATACAGAGCGATACAGAGCGATACAGATACAGAGCGATACAGATACAGAACGATACAGAGCGATACAGATACAGAGCGATACAGATACAGAGCGATACAGAGCGATACAGATACAGAGCGATACAGAGCGATACAGATACAGAGCGATACAGAGCGATACAGATACAGAGCGATACAGATACAGAGCGATACAGAGCGATACAGATACAGAGCGATACAGATACAGAGCGATACAGATACAGAGCGATACAGATACAGAGCGATACAGATACAGAGCGATACAGAGCGATACAGATACAGAGCGATACAGATACAGAGCGATACAGATACAGAGCGATACAGATACAGAGCGATACAGATACAGAGCGATACAGAGCGATACAGATACAGAGCGATACAGATACAGAGCGATACAGATACAGAGCGATACAGATACAGAGCGATACAGAGCGATACAGATACAGAGCGATACAGATACAGAGCGATACAGATACAGAGCGATACAGATACAGAGCGATACAGATACAGAGCGATACAGATACAGAGCGATACAGATACAGAGCGATACAGATACAGAGCGATACAGAGCGATACAGATACAGAGCGATACAGATACAGAGCGATACAGATACAGAGCGATACAGATACAGAGCGATACAGAGCGATACAGATACAGAGCGATACAGATACAGAGCGATACAGATACAGAGCGATACAGATACAGAGTGATACAGATACAGAGCGATACAGATACAGAGCGATACAGATACAGAGCGATACAGATACAGAGTGATACAGATACAGAGCGATACAGATACAGAGTGATACAGATACAGAGCGATACAGATACAGAGCGATACAGAGCGATACAGATACAGAGCGATACAGATACAGAGCGATACAGATACAGAGTGATACAGATACAGAGCGATACAGATACAGAGCGATACAGAGCGATACAGATACAGAGCGATACAGATACAGAGCGATACAGATACAGAGCGATACAGATACAGAGCGATACAGAGCGATACAGATACAGAGCGATACAGATACAGAGTGATACAGAGCGATACAGATACAGAGCGATACAGATACAGAGTGATACAGAGCGATACAGATACAGAGCGATACAGATACAGAGCGATACAGATACAGAGCGATACAGAATACAGAGCGATACAGATACAGAGCGATACAGAGCGATACAGATACAGAGCGATACAGATACAGAGCGATACAGATACAGAGCGATACAGATACAGAGCGATACAGATACAGAGCGATACAGAGCGATACAGATACAGAGCGATACAGATACAGAGCGATACAGATACAGAGCGATACAGAGCGATACAGATACAGAGCGATACAGAGCGATACAGATACAGAGCGATACAGAGCGATACAGATACAGAGCGATACAGAATACAGATACAGAGCGATACAGAGCGATACAGAGCGATACAGATACAGAGCGATACAGAGCGATACAGAATACAGATACAGAGCGATACAGATACAGAGCGATACAGAATACAGATACAGAGCGATACAGAATACAGATACAGAGCGATACAGAATACAGATACAGAGCGATACAGATACAGAGCGATACAGAGCGATACAGATACAGAGCGATACAGAATACAGATACAGAGCGACACAGAATACAGATACAGAGCGATACAGATACAGAGCGATACAGAGCGATACAGAATACAGATACAGAGCGATACAGATACAGAGCGATACAGAGCGATACAGATACAGAGCGATACAGATACAGAGCGATACAGATACAGAGCGATACAGATACAGAGCGATACAGATACAGAGCGATACAGAGCGATACAGATACAGAGCGATACAGATACAGAGCGATACAGATACAGAGCGATACAGATACAGAGCGATACAGAGCGATACAGATACAGAGCGATACAGATACAGAGCGATACAGAGCGATACAGAGCGATACAGATACAGAGCGATACAGATACAGAGCGATACAGATACAGAGCGATACAGAGCGATACAGATACAGAGCGATACAGAGCGATACAGATACAGAGCGATACAGATACAGAGCGATACAGATACAGAGCGATACAGAGCGATACAGATACAGAGCGATACAGATACAGAGCGATACAGATACAGAGCGATACAGATACAGAGCGATACAGATACAGAGCGATACAGATACAGAGCGATACAGAGCGATACAGATACAGAGCGATACAGATACAGAGCGATACAGATACAGAGCGATACAGAGCGATACAGATACAGAGCGATACAGATACAGAGCGATACAGAGCGATACAGATACAGAGCGATACAGAATACAGATACAGAGCGATACAGATACAGAGCGATACAGAATACAGATACAGAGCGATACAGATACAGAGCGATACAGATACAGAGCGATACAGATACAGAGCGATACAGATACAGAGCGATACAGATACAGAGCGATACAGATACAGAGTGATACAGAGCGATACAGATACAGAGCGATACAGAGCGATACAGATACAGAGCGATACAGATACAGAGCGATACAGATACAGAGCGATACAGATACAGAGTGATACAGAGCGATACAGATACAGAGCGATACAGATACAGAGCGATACAGATACAGAGCGATACAGATACAGAGTGATACAGAGCGATACAGATACAGAGCGATACAGATACAGAGCGATACAGATACAGAGCGATACAGAGCGATACAGATACAGAGCGATACAGAGCGATACAGATACAGAGCGATACAGATACAGAGCGATACAGAGCGATACAGATACAGAGCGATACAGATACAGAGCGATACAGAGCGATACAGATACAGAGCGATACAGAGCGATACAGATACAGAGCGATACAGAGCGATACAGATACAGAGCGATACAGATACAGAGCGATACAGAGCGATACAGATACAGAGCGATACAGATACAGAGCGATACAGAGCGATACAGATACAGAGCGATACAGATACAGAGCGATACAGATACAGAGCGATACAGATACAGAGCGATACAGATACAGAGCGATACAGAGCGATACAGAATACAGATACAGAGCGATACAGAATACAGATACAGAGCGATACAGATACAGAGCGATACAGATACAGAGCGATACAGAGCGATACAGATACAGAGCGATACAGATACAGAGCGATACAGATACAGAGCGATACAGAGCGATACAGAATACAGATACAGAGCGATACAGAGCGATACAGATACAGAGCGATACAGATACAGAGCGATACAGATACAGAGCGATACAGAGCGATACAGAATACAGATACAGAGCGATACAGAATACAGATACAGAGCGATACAGATACAGAGCGATACAGAGCGATACAGATACAGAGCGATACAGAATACAGAGCGATACAGAGCGATACAGAATACAGAGCGATACAGATACAGAGCGATACAGAATACAGATACAGAGCGATACAGATACAGAGCGATACAGAATACAGAGCGATACAGAGCGATACAGAATACAGAGCGATACAGATACAGAGCGATACAGAATACAGATACAGAGCGATACAGATACAGAGCGATACAGAATACAGATACAGAGCGATACAGATACAGAGCGATACAGAATACAGATACAGAGCGATACAGATACAGAGCGATACAGATACAGAGCGATACAGATACAGAGCGATACAGAGCGATACAGATACAGAGCGATACAGATACAGAGCGATACAGAGCGATACAGATACAGAGCGATACAGATACAGAGCGATACAGAGCGATACAGATACAGAGCGATACAGATACAGAGCGATACAGAGCGATACAGATACAGAGCGATACAGATACAGAGCGATACAGATACAGAGCGATACAGAGCGATACAGATACAGAGCGATACAGAGCGATACAGATACAGAGCGATACAGATACAGAGCGATACAGAGCGATACAGATACAGAGCGATACAGATACAGAGCGATACAGAGCGATACAGATACAGAGCGATACAGAGCGATACAGATACAGAGCGATACAGAGCGATACAGATACAGAGCGATACAGAATACAGATACAGAGCGATACAGAATACAGAGCGACACAGAATACAGATACAGAGCGATACAGATACAGAGCGATACAGAGCGATACAGATACAGAGCGATACAGAGCGATACAGATACAGAGCGATACAGAGCGATACAGATACAGAGCGATACAGATACAGAGCGATACAGAGCGATACAGATACAGAGCGATACAGAGCGATACAGATACAGAGCGATACAGATACAGAGCGATACAGAGCGATACAGATACAGAGCGATACAGAGCGATACAGATACAGAGCGATACAGATACAGAGCGATACAGAGCGATACAGATACAGAGCGATACAGAGCGATACAGATACAGAGCGATACAGAGCGATACAGATACAGAGCGATACAGAGCGATACAGATACAGAGCGATACAGATACAGAGCGATACAGATACAGAGCGATACAGATACAGAGCGATACAGATACAGAGCGATACAGAGCGATACAGAGGGATACAGATACAGAGCGATACAGAGCGATACAGATACAGAGCGATACAGAGCGATACAGATACAGAGCGATACAGATACAGAGCGATACAGATACAGAGCGATACAGATACAGAGCGATACAGATGGGACAAAAACATTTGAGATTAATGTGCTCTATTAAAGTCGACTATAATCAAACGTGTGTGTGTGTGTGTGCGTGTGCGTGCGCGTGCATGTGCGCGTTTGTACACATTAATTTTGTTTGCCTCTTAAAAGGATTCTCTTTATCAACGGCCAGATCTCACTGCCAGAGTAATTAATTTCACACCAATTATGTTTTGCAAACGAAGGAAATATTGTGCCAATAATAATAATAATGCTGCCTCGATACCGTGATGAGAGTCTACAGTCATAACTGCGTAATGAATATGATTTAGTTATTAATCTAAACCAGTCGTTCTCAAACATGTTCATTATAAAGGATGGCCCCCCCCCCTCTATCTCTCTCTATCTCTATCTCTCTCTCTATCTCTATCTCTATCTCTATCTATATCTCTCTCTCTATCTATCTCTCTCTCTCTCTCTGTCTCTGTCTCTGTCTCTGTCTCTGTCTCTCTCTGTCTCTATCTCTATCTCTATCTCTATCTCTGTCTCTGTCTCTGTCTCTGTCTCTCTCTCTGTCTGTCTATCTCTCTCTCTGTCTCTGTCTCTGTCTCTGTCTCTCTCTCTGTCTATCTCTCTCTCTCTCTCTCTCTGTCTCTGTGTCTGTCTCTTGTCTATCTCTCTCTCTCTCTCTGTCTCTGTCTCTGTCTATCTCTCTCTCTCTCTCTGTGTCTGTCTCTGTCTATCTCTCTCTCTCTCTCTCTCTCTCTCTCTCTCTCTCTCTCTCTCTCTCTCTCTCTCTCTCTCTCTCTCTCTCTCTCTCTCTCTCTCTCACTCTCTCTCTCACTTTGACCTCCATCAGTGCATGTCCTCTGTAATTATGTCCCCTGTCCCCTGTGTGCACAGTCAATTGTGTCCGTCTGTCCCATGTCCCCTGTGTGTGCACAGTCAATTGTGTCCGTCTGTCCCCTGCACAGTCCATTCAGTCCATTATGTCCCCCGTCCCCTGTGTTGCCAATAATGTAACCCAGACAGCAGAAATAAAGGTTAAAGTTGTTAAAAGTGATAAGGTGACACAGATGGTGTTCCAGGTCTTAATGGGATCACTACTCGTCCTCCACGTATACAGAAATAACTCGCTGCGACCGTCCGTTCCTTCCTAAAGCTCACAGGGCTTTATCCAACCTGGCGGTTCTGCTCCCGCCAGACAGAGGACTCCCGCCGTGTCATCGGGCTAAACGGCTCAGAGTCTTACCGGGAGAAACACGAGAGAGAGGAAGAGAGGAAGAAAGGAAGAGAGAGAGGAAGAGAGAGAGAGGAAGAGAGGAAGAAACACGAGAGAGAGGAAGAGAGGAAGCAGAAACACGAGAGAGAGGAAGAGAGAGGAACAGAGAGAGAGGAAGAGAGGAAGAGAGAGAGGAAGAGAGGAAGAGAGAGAGAGAGAGAGGAAGAGAGGAAGAGAAGGAAGAGAGAGAGAGGAAGAAACACGAGAGAGAGGAAGAGAGGAAGAGAGGAAGAGAGGAAGCAGAAAGAGAGAGAGGAAGAGAGAGAAGAGAGGAAGAGAGGAAGAGAGGAAGCAGAAAGAGAGGAAGAGAGGAAGAGAGGAAGCAGAAAGAGAGAGAGGAAGAGAGAGAAGAGAGGAAGAGAGGAAGAGAGGAAGCAGAAAGAGAGGAAGAGAGGAAGCAGAAAGAGAGGAAGAGAGGAAGAGAGGAGAGAGGAAGAGAGGAAGAGAGGAGAGAGGAAGAGAGGAAGAGAGGAAGAGAGGAAGCAGAAAGAGAGGAAGAGAGGAAGAGAGGAAGCAGAAAGAGAGGAAGAGAGGAAGCAGAAAGAGAGGAAGAGAGGAAGAGAGGAAGAGAGGAGAGAGGAAGAGAGGAAGAGAGGAAGAGAGGAAGCAGAAAGAGAGGAAGAGAGGAAGAGAGGAAGCAGAAAGAGAGGAAGAGAGGAGAGAGGAAGAGAGGAAGAGAGGAGAGAGGAAGAGAGGAAGCAGAAAGAGAGGAAGAGAGGAAGAGAGGAGAGAGGAAGAGAGGAAGAGAGGAAGAGGAAGAGGAAGAGAGGAAGAGAGGAGAAGAGGAAGAGGAAGAGGAAGAGGAAGAGGAAGAGGAAGAGAAAGAGAGGAAGAGAAAGAGAGGAAGAGGAAGAGAGGAAGAGGAAGAGAGGAAGAGGAAGAGAGGAAGCAGGAAGAGAGGAAGAGAGGAAGAGAGGAAGAGGAAGAGAGGAAGAGGAAGAGAGGAAGAGGAAGAGAGGAAGAGGAAGAGAGGAAGCAGGAAGAGAGGAAGAGAGGAAGAGAGGAAGAGGAAGAGAGGGGAAGAGAGGAAGAGGAAGAGAGGAAGAGAAAGAGAGGAAGAGGAAGAGAGGAAGAGAGGAAGAGGAAGAGGAAGAGAGGAAGAGAGGAGAAGAGGAAGAGAGGGGAAGAGGAAGAGGAAGAGGAAGAGGAAGAGAGGAAGAGGAAGAGAGGAAGAGAAAGAGAGGAAGAGAGGAAGAGGAAGAGAGGAAGAGAGGAAGCAGAAAGAGAGGAAGAGAGGAAGAGAGGAGAAGAGGAAGAGAGGAAGAGAGGAAGAGAGGATAGAGGAAGAGAGGAAGAGGAAGAGAGGAAGAGAGGAGAAGAGGAAGAGAGGAAGAGAGGAGGAGAGGAAGAGAGGAGGAGAGGAGGAGAGGAAGAGAGGAGGAGAGGAAGAGAGGAGGAGAGGAAGAGGAAGAGAGGAAGAGGAAGAGAGGAAGAGGAAGAGAGGAAGAGAGGAAGCAGAAAGAGAGGAAGAGAGGAAGAGAGGAAGCAGAAAGAGAGGAAGAGAGGAAGAGAGGAAGAGGAAGCAGAAAGAGAGGAAGAGAGGAGGAGAGGAAGCAGAAAGAGAGGAAGAGAGGAGGAGAGGAAGCAGAAAGAGAGGGAGAGAGGAGGAGAGGAAGCAGAAAGAGAGGAAGAGAGGAGGAGAGGAAGCAGAAAGAGAGGAAGAGAGGAAGAGGAAGAGAGGAAGAGAGGAGGAGAGGAAGAGGAAGAGAGGAAGAGAGGAGAGAGGAAGAGGAAGAGAGGAAGAGAGGAAGAGGAAGAGAGGAAGAGAGGAAGAGAGGAAGAGGAAGAGAGGAAGAGGAAGAGAGGAAGAGGAAGAGAGGAAGAGAGGAGGAGAGGAAGCAGAAAGAGAGGAAGAGAGGAAGAGAGGAAGAGAGGAAGAGGAAGAGAGGAGGAGAGGAAGCAGAAAGAGAGGAAGAGAGGAGGAGAGGAAGAGAGGAAGAGAGGAAGAGAGGAGGAGAGGAAGAGAGGAAGAGGAAGAGAGGAAGAGAGGAGGAGAGGAAGAGAGGAAGAGGAAGAGGAAGAGAGGAAGAGAGGAAGAGGAGAAGAGGAAGAGAGGAAGAGGAAGAGGAAGAGAGGAAGAGAGGAAGAGAGGAAGAGAGGAAGAGGAAGAGGAAGAGAGGAAGAGGAGAAGAGGAAGAGAGGAAGAGGAGAAGAGGAAGAGAGGAAGAGAGGAAGAGGAGAAGAGGAAGAGGAAGAGAGGAAGAGGAAGAGAGGAAGAGAGGAAGAGGAAGAGAGGAAGAGGAAGAGGAGAAGAGGAAGAGAGGAAGAGAGGAAGAGGAAGAGGAAGAGAGGAAGAGGAAGAGGAAGAGAGGAAGAGGAAGAGGAGAAGAGGAAGAGAGGAAGAGAGGAAGAGGAGAAGAGGAAGAGAGGAAGAGAGGAAGAGGAGAAGAGGAAGAGGAAGAGAGGAAGAGGAAGAGGAGAAGAGGAAGAGAGGAAGAGGAAGAGAGGAAGAGAGGAAGAGGAGAAGAGGAAGAGAGGAAGAGAAAGCAGAAAGATTACTGTGGCGGACAATGTTTTGGCGACTACCTTCTTTTCACTGACATAAACTAAATGGATGATGTCTAAAACTAAGACTAAACATAAACTAAATGGATGATGTCTAAAACTAAGACTAAATATAAACTAAATGGATGATGTCTAAAACTAAGACTAAACATAAACTAAATGGATGATGTCTAAAACTAAGACTAAACATAAACTAAATGGATGATGTCTAAAACTAAGACTAAACATAAACTAAATGGATGATGTCTAAAACTAAGACTAAACATAAACTAAATGGATGATGTCTAAAACTAAGACTAAACATAAACTAAATGGATGATGTCTAAAACTAAGACTAAACATAAACTAAATGGATGATGTCTAAAACTAAGACTAAATATAAACTAAATGGATGATGTCTAAAACTAAGACTAAATATAAACTAAATGGATGATGTTTAAAACTAAGACTAAATATAAACTAAATGGATGATGTCTAAAACTAAGACTAAATATAAACTAAATGGATGATGTCTAAAACTAAGACTAAACATAAACTAAATGGATGATGTCTAAAACTAAGACTAAATATAAACTAAATGGATGATGTCTAAAACTAAGACTAAATATAAACTAAATGGATGATGTCTAAAACTAAGACTAAATATAATTGACAGTTTTGAATTGCATTTTTATAGCGCTTTTCCAAGTGCTCAAAGCGCTTTACAATGGTTCATTCATTCATACATTGGGAGGTGAAGCGGTGAACAGTCGCCGCCAGCGTCCTCACTTCCCACATTCACACACCGACGGTGGCGAGCTCACACCGACCGACTCATTGGAGGCAATGTAGACAGGGGGAGGAGCCAGGATTTTAACCGCCGACCCATGGATCATTGGACGACCTGCATACCTCCTGAGCCACAGTCATCCTAAACTAGACTAAAATGTCAGGGAGGGACTAGTGGAGAAGAGATCCAGTAGAACTAAATGTTAGGGAGGGACTAGTGGAGAAGAGATCCAGTAGAACTAAATGTCAGGGAGGGACTAGTGGAGAAGAGATCCAGTAGAACTAAATGTCAGGGAGGGACTAGTGGAGAAGAGATCCAGTAGAACTAAATGTCAGGGAGGGACTAGTGGAGAAGAGATCCAGTAGAACTAAATGTCAGGGAGGGACTAGTGGAGAAGAGATCCAGTAGAACTAAATGTCAGGGAGGGACTAGTGGAGAAGAGATCCAGTAGAACTAAATGTCAGGGAGGGACTAGTGGAGAAGAGATCCAGTAGAACTAAATGTCAGGGAGGGACTAGTGGAGAAGAGATCCAGTAGAACTAAATGTCAGGGAGGGACTAGTGGAGAAGAGATCCAGTAGAACTAAATGTCAGGTAGGGACTAGTGGAGAAGAGATCCAGTAGAACTAAATGTCAGGGAGGGACTAGTGGAGAAGAGATCCTGTAGAACTAAATGTCAGGGAGGGACTAGTGGAGAAGAGATCCAGTAGAACTAAATGTCAGGGAGGGACTAGTGGAGAAGAGATCCAGTAGAACTAAATGTCAGGGAGGGACTAGTGGAGAAGAGATCCAGTAGAACTAAATGTCAGGGAGGGACTAGTGGAGAAGAGATCCAGTAGAACTAAATGTCAGGTAGGGACTAGTGGAGAAGAGATCCAGTAGAACTAAATGTCAGGGAGGGACTAGTGGAGAAGAGATCCAGTAGAACTAAATGTCAGGGAGGGACTAGTGGAGAAGAGATCCAGTAGAACTAAATGTCAGGGAGGGACTAGTGGAGAAGAGATCCAGTAGAACTAAATGTCAGGGAGGGACTAGTGGAGAAGAGATCCAGTAGAACTAAATGTCAGGTAGGGACTAGTGGAGAAGAGATCCAGTAGAACTAAATGTCAGGGAGGGACTAGTGGAGAAGAGATCCAGTAGAACTAAATGTCAGGGAGGGACTAGTGGAGAAGAGATCCAGTAGAACTAAATGTCAGGGAGGGACTAGTGGAGAAGAGATCCAGTAGAACTAAATGTCAGGTAGGGACTAGTGGAGAAGAGATCCAGTAGAACTAAATGTCAGGGAGGGACTAGTGGAGAAGAGATCCAGTAGAACTAAATGTCAGGGAGGGACTAGTGGAGAAGAGATCCAGGAGAACTAAAAGACAAGTCATTATGTGTGGTTGCATGTTGAACAGCAGATCTACAATCTGTTAGGGAGGGACTAGTGGAGAAGAGATCCAGTAGAACTAAATGTCAGGTAGGGACTAGTGGAGAAGAGATCCAGTAGAACTAAATGTCAGGGAGGGACTAGTGGAGAAGAGATCCAGGAGAACTAAAAGACAAGTCATTATGTGTGGTTGCATGTTGAACAGCAGATCTACAATCTGTTAGGAAGGGACTAGTGGAGAAGAGATCCAGGAGAACTAAAAGACAAGTCATTATGTGTGGTTGCATGTTGAACAGCAGATCTACAATCTGTTAGGAAGGGACTAGTGGAGAAGAGATCCAGGAGAACTAAAAGACAAGTCATTATGTGTGGTTGCATGTTGAACAGCAGATCTACAATCTGTTAGGAAGGGACTAGTGGAGAAGAGATCCAGGAGAACTAAAAGACAAGTCATTATGTGTGGTTGCATGTTGAACAGCAGATCTACAATCTGTTAGGGAGGGACTAGTGGAGAAGAGATCCAGGAGAACTAAAAGACAAGTCATTATGTGTGGTTGCATGTTGAACAGCAGATCTACAATCTGTTAGGGAGGGACTAGTGGAGAAGAGATCCAGGAGAACTAAAAGACAAGTCATTATGTGTGGTTGCATGTTGAACAGCAGATCTACATGTTGAACAGCAGATCTACAATCTCACACACTACAAGCTTTTAGAGATATATCTAGATGACCCATGTCTATGTTCTGTGTCTCTGACCTCCTCCTCGTACAAGTCAGGTGGTCAAAAAAACAGACATTTTGATTGGTTCATTTGGTTGTCATGGTGATGTAATTTTGTCTGCACATGCATGGAGTCGATGCAGAGCATGCAGGCTGTCTGCACATGCATGGGGTCTGGGCAGAGCATGCAGGCTGTCTGCACATGCATGGGGTCTGGGCAGAGCATGCAGGCTGTCTGCACATGCATGGGGTCGAGGCAGAGCATGCAGGGACGCAGACGGCACATGCAGTCAGCCTGCATTGGTCATTGTCAGCCTTATTGGCTGACAATGACTCCCCCCCCCCCCCTGTATTTCCCACACACACACACACACACACACACACACACACACACACACACACACACACACACACACACACACACACACTTCTCCCCCCAGGAGAGAGAGTGTGGGAGGGGGTCTATAGGAGCGCGGCAGAGACGAGAGCTATTTTTGGAATGTTGCCGTGTGTGTGTGTGAGTGTGTGAGTGTGTGAGCGTGTGTGTGTGTGAGTGTGTGAGTGTGTGTGTGAGTGAGTGTGTGAGTGTGTGTGTGAGTGAGTGTGTGTTCGTTCTCCTGACCTCGTTAGAGTTTTTTAAAAAGCAACACGTTCCACACTGAGCACCAGAGAGGAGAGGAGAGGAGAGGAGGGGAGAGGAGGGGAGGGGAGGAGAGGCTGTAGATCCCTGTGGAGAGGAGAGGAGGGGAGAGGAGAGGAGGAGAGGAGAGGAGGAGAGGAGAGGAGAGGAGGGGAGGAGAGGCTGTAGATCCCTGTGGAGAGGAGAGGAGGGGAGAGGAGGGGAGGGGAGGAGAGGCTGTAGATCCCTGTGGAGAGGAGAGGAGGGGAGAGGAGGGGAGGGGAGGAGAGGCTGTAGATCCCTGTGTAGAGGAGAGGAGGGGAGAGGAGGGGAGGGGAGGAGAGGAGAGGCTGTAGATCCCTGTGGAGAGGAGAGGAGGGGAGAGGAGAGGAGGAGAGGAGAGGCTGTAGATCCCTGTGGAGAGGAGAGGAGGGGAGAGGAGGGGAGAGGAGGGGAGGGGAGGAGAGGCTGTAGATCCCTGTGGAGAGGAGAGGAGGGGAGAGGAGGGGAGGGGAGGAGAGGAGAGGCTGTAGATCCCTGTGGAGAGGAGAGGAGGGGAGAGGAGAGGAGGAGAGGAGAGGCTGTAGATCCCTGTGGAGAGGAGAGGAGGGGAGAGGAGGGGAGGAGAGGAGAGGCTGTAGATCCCTGTGGAGAGGAGAGGAGAGGAGGGGAGAGGAGGGGAGGAGAGGCTGTAGATCCCTGTGGAGAGGAGAGGAGAGGAGAGGAGAGGAGGAGAGGAGAGGCTGTAGATCCCTGTGGAGAGGAGAGGAGGGGAGAGGAGGGGAGGAGAGGAGAGGCTGTAGATCCCTGTGGAGAGGAGAGGAGGGGAGGAGAGGAGAGGCTGTAGATCCCTGTGGAGAGGAGAGGAGAGGAGGGGAGAGGAGGGGAGGAGAGGCTCCCAAAAGGCTTGAAAATGAAAGAACACTAAACCATTTTTCAGTGTTTGGGTCTTACAGTACAGTGCAGTACAGTACAGTACAGTACAGTACAGTACAGTACAGTACAGTACAGTGCAGTACAGTACAGTACAGTGCATTACAGTACAGTACAGTACAGTACAGTACAGTACAGTACAGTACAGTACAGTACAGATGGTGAGAAGTCGTAGAGCAATGTAGAGTGTAGAGTTGTGTAAAGCGGTCCGGGGCAGAGTGAGTCTGGTGATGATTATGTCAATGGTGATGATTATTTGCTGTATATAGGAGGGGCTAGCGACCCTCAAAGCTGTATAAAGGAGGGGCTAGTACCCCTCAAAGCTGTAAATAGGAGGGGCTAGCGGCCTTCCGAATAAAGCTGTATATAGGAGGGGCTAGCGGCCTTCCAAATAGTAGCAGTGTGTTGTGTGTTGGAGAGGGTTTAGACTATAGGTGTCAGAGTGGAGATAGATCCTCACATCACAGCACAGAGAGGTTTTAGCAGTGGCGTGCACATATAGACACTAGGGGGTGCTAGAGCACCCACTGCCCATTTCCCTCTTGACAAATGTGCCCTTTAAAAGAAGAAAGACATTTGTTTTCTTATTCTTTTTTAAAAACAGTGTACAGTGTACAGTATGTGGACCATGGTGACATTGATCAATTCTTGATAAAAAGCTTCTTTATATTATTTAGGTCCCAAAATCTATAAATACACACACTATTTATTAAGGCAACCGGCCGGTTCCACGCGCTGCACAAGGTGCCATTTTTTTCACTTGAGCACCTGCCCCTTTAAATGTCTGTGCACGCCACTGGGTTTTAGACTGTGGTGTCAGAGTGGAGAGAGATCACATTAGCCTGGCTAATAAGCCAGACTCAAATCCAGACTCAAGTCGTGTGGTATTTGAGTCTGGAGATGCTGTGTATGGATCTTGTTTCCCGGGGGGCGGGTTCAAACATTTTCTCTTTGACGCAATTGGTCAGAGCTACTGTCAGTCAAAGGTCTCAAGCATTGAACGTCACTGTACCAAAGCCCGCCCATATTGCATACCGTGTCCCAATTGGCCACACCAGTTCTCTGGTGTAGGAAATGGGCGTACAATTGAGCCTCTCCAGACCGTAATCCGCCGGCAGGCAATTTTTTTTTTTAAATGGCTGAATCGGTCTGGATTATTAGCCAGGCTAAGATCACATGGCTTCATGGCTACAGGCTCTGATGCTCAGATATAGAACCCTCTGCTCTCTCCTTGGCTCTGATCTCTGGAGCGTTGCCTCCTCTGAGCAGGTAATTGGGTTCAAGCCTCGGAGCTTCTAAACCCTGCCGTGTTCTCATTGCTGCCGTCCCGTCCTGCTCAACGGGACTCGCCTCACGTCTCATTGCTGCCGTCCCGTCCTGCTCAACGGGACTCGCCTCGGCCCCCAAATACACGTTTAGTCCAGCTGTGTCCAAAGTGTGGCCTGCGGGCCAAATGCGGCCCAACAGTATGGGACATTCTTACATTCAAGTGTTTTAACCTGGGTATCTCTGGGTACCTGGGTAACCTGGGTAACCTGGGTAACTCCCAGAGTATAATGTGTTTTAACCTGGGTATCTCCCAGAGTATAATGTGACCCTAACCCTAACCCTATAACCCTAACCCTAACCCTTTAACCTGGGTATCTCCC
>NW_027638231.1:0-36565 GCF_951216825.1 Electrona antarctica
GCTCAGACTCTGCTTCTCTGCCCCCAGCCAAGCTTATAGGCCTGCAGAGTGTCTAGTTTTGAAGATACAGACTCTGCTAAGCAAAAGTGAACAGGGCCAAACTGGGCTTATTTCGCTGTGAAAGTGACATTTAGGCACGGAGTTGGAAAACCTTGTCTGAACCCCTCCATCCTTCCTGTAGCTGCTCAGACTCTGCTTCTCTGCCCCCAGCCAAGCTTATAGGCCTGCAGAGTGTCTAGTTTTGAAGATACAGACTCTCCTAAGCAAAAGTGAACAGGGCCAAACTGGGCTTATTTCGCTGTGAAAGTGACATTTAGGCACGGAGTTGGAAAACCTTGTCTGAACCCCTCCATCCTTCCTGTAGCTGCTCAGACTCTGCTTCTCTGCCCCCAGCCAAGCTTATAGGCCTGCAGAGTGTCTAGTTTTGAAGATACAGACTCTGCTAAGCAAAAGTGAACAGGGCCAAACTGGGCTTATTTCGCTGTGAAAGTGACATTTAGGCACGGAGTTGGAAAACCTTGTCTGAACCCCTCCATCCTTCCTGTAGCTGCTCAGACTCTGCTTCTCTGCCCCCAGCCAAGCTTATAGGCCTGCAGAGTGTCTAGTTTTGAAGATACAGACTCTGCTAAGCAAAAGTGAACAGGGCCAAACTGGGCTTATTTCGCTGTGAAAGTGACATTTAGGCACGGAGTTGGAAAACCTTGTCTGAACCCCTCCATCCTTCCTGTAGCTGCTCAGACTCTGCTTCTCTGCCCCCAGCCAAGCTTATAGGCCTGCAGAGTGTCTAGTTTTGAAGATACAGACTCTGCTAAGCAAAAGTGAACAGGGCCAAACTGGGCTTATTTCGCTGTGAAAGTGACATTTAGGCACGGAGTTGGAAAACCTTGTCTGAACCCCTCCATCCTTCCTGTAGCTGCTCAGACTCTGCTTCTCTGCCCCCAGCCAAGCTTATAGGCCTGCAGAGTGTCTAGTTTTGAAGATACAGACTCTGCTAAGCAAAAGTGAACAGGGCCAAACTGGGCTTATTTCGCTGTGAAAGTGACATTTAGGCACGGAGTTGGAAAACCTTGTCTGAACCCCTCCATCCTTCCTGTAGCTGCTCAGACTCTGCTTCTCTGCCCCCAGCCAAGCTTATAGGCCTGCAGAGTGTCTAGTTTTGAAGATACAGACTCTGCTAAGCAAAAGTGAACAGGGCCAAACTGGGCTTATTTCGCTGTGAAAGTGACATTTAGGCACGGAGTTGGAAAACCTTGTCTGAACCCCTCCATCCTTCCTGTAGCTGCTCAGACTCTGCTTCTCTGCCCCCAGCCAAGCTTATAGGCCTGCAGAGTGTCTAGTTTTGAAGATACAGACTCTGCTAAGCAAAAGTGAACAGGGCCAAACTGGGCTTATTTCGCTGTGAAAGTGACATTTAGGCACGGAGTTGGAAAACCTTGTCTGAACCCCTCCATCCTTCCTGTAGCTGCTCAGACTCTGCTTCTCTGCCCCCAGCCAAGCTTATAGGCCTGCAGAGTGTCTAGTTTTGAAGATACAGACTCTGCTAAGCAAAAGTGAACAGGGCCAAACTGGGCTTATTTCGCTGTGAAAGTGACATTTAGGCACGGAGTTGGAAAACCTTGTCTGAACCCCTCCATCCTTCCTGTAGCTGCTCAGACTCTGCTTCTCTGCCCCCAGCCAAGCTTATAGGCCTGCAGAGTGTCTAGTTTTGAAGATACAGACTCTGCTAAGCAAAAGTGAACAGGGCCAAACTGGGCTTATTTCGCTGTGAAAGTGACATCGAAATTTCACAGCGAAATAAGCCCAGTTTGGCCCTGTTCACTTTTGCTTAGCAGAGTCTGTATCTTCAAAACTAGACACTCTGCAGGCCTATAAGCTTGGCTGGGGGCAGAGAAGCAGAGTCTGAGCAGCTACAGGAAGGATGGAGGGGTTCAGACAAGGTTTTCCAACTCCGTGCCTAAATGTCACTTTCACAGCGAAATAAGCCCAGTTTGGCCCTGTTCACTTTTGCTTAGCAGAGTCTGTATCTTCAAAACTAGACACTCTGCAGGCCTATAAGCTTGGCTGGGGGCAGAGAAGCAGAGTCTGAGCAGCTACAGGAAGGATGGAGGGGTTCAGACAAGGTTTTCCAACTCCGTGCCTAAATGTCACTTTCACAGCGAAATAAGCCCAGTTTGGCCCTGTTCACTTTTGCTTAGCAGAGTCTGTATCTTCAAAACTAGACACTCTGCAGGCCTATAAGCTTGGCTGGGGGCAGAGAAGCAGAGTCTGAGCAGCTACAGGAAGGATGGAGGGGTTCAGACAAGGTTTTCCAACTCCGTGCCTAAATGTCACTTTCACAGCGAAATAAGCCCAGTTTGGCCCTGTTCACTTTTGCTTAGCAGAGTCTGTATCTTCAAAACTAGACACTCTGCAGGCCTATAAGCTTGGCTGGGGGCAGAGAAGCAGAGTCTGAGCAGCTACAGGAAGGATGGAGGGGTTCAGACAAGGTTTTCCAACTCCGTGCCTAAATGTCACTTTCACAGCGAAATAAGCCCAGTTTGGCCCTGTTCACTTTTGCTTAGCAGAGTCTGTATCTTCAAAACTAGACACTCTGCAGGCCTATAAGCTTGGCTGGGGGCAGAGAAGCAGAGTCTGAGCAGCTACAGGAAGGATGGAGGGGTTCAGACAAGGTTTTCCAACTCCGTGCCTAAATGTCACTTTCACAGCGAAATAAGCCCAGTTTGGCCCTGTTCACTTTTGCTTAGCAGAGTCTGTATCTTCAAAACTAGACACTCTGCAGGCCTATAAGCTTGGCTGGGGGCAGAGAAGCAGAGTCTGAGCAGCTACAGGAAGGATGGAGGGGTTCAGACAAGGTTTTCCAACTCCGTGCCTAAATGTCACTTTCACAGCGAAATAAGCCCAGTTTGGCCCTGTTCACTTTTGCTTAGCAGAGTCTGTATCTTCAAAACTAGACACTCTGCAGGCCTATAAGCTTGGCTGGGGGCAGAGAAGCAGAGTCTGAGCAGCTACAGGAAGGATGGAGGGGTTCAGACAAGGTTTTCCAACTCCGTGCCTAAATGTCACTTTCACAGCGAAATAAGCCCAGTTTGGCCCTGTTCACTTTTGCTTAGCAGAGTCTGTATCTTCAAAACTAGACACTCTGCAGGCCTATAAGCTTGGCTGGGGGCAGAGAAGCAGAGTCTGAGCAGCTACAGGAAGGATGGAGGGGTTCAGACAAGGTTTTCCAACTCCGTGCCTAAATGTCACTTTCACAGCGAAATAAGCCCAGTTTGGCCCTGTTCACTTTTGCTTAGCAGAGTCTGTATCTTCAAAACTAGACACTCTGCAGGCCTATAAGCTTGGCTGGGGGCAGAGAAGCAGAGTCTGAGCAGCTACAGGAAGGATGGAGGGGTTCAGACAAGGTTTTCCAACTCCGTGCCTAAATGTCACTTTCACAGCGAAATAAGCCCAGTTTGGCCCTGTTCACTTTTGCTTAGCAGAGTCTGTATCTTCAAAACTAGACACTCTGCAGGCCTATAAGCTTGGCTGGGGGCAGAGAAGCAGAGTCTGAGCAGCTACAGGAAGGATGGAGGGGTTCAGACAAGGTTTTCCAACTCCGTGCCTAAATGTCACTTTCACAGCGAAATAAGCCCAGTTTGGCCCTGTTCACTTTTGCTTAGCAGAGTCTGTATCTTCAAAACTAGACACTCTGCAGGCCTATAAGCTTGGCTGGGGGCAGAGAAGCAGAGTCTGAGCAGCTACAGGAAGGATGGAGGGGTTCAGACAAGGTTTTCCAACTCCGTGCCTAAATGTCACTTTCACAGCGAAATAAGCCCAGTTTGGCCCTGTTCACTTTTGCTTAGCAGAGTCTGTATCTTCAAAACTAGACACTCTGCAGGCCTATAAGCTTGGCTGGGGGCAGAGAAGCAGAGTCTGAGCAGCTACAGGAAGGATGGAGGGGTTCAGACAAGGTTTTCCAACTCCGTGCCTAAATGTCACTTTCACAGCGAAATAAGCCCAGTTTGGCCCTGTTCACTTTTGCTTAGCAGAGTCTGTATCTTCAAAACTAGACACTCTGCAGGCCTATAAGCTTGGCTGGGGGCAGAGAAGCAGAGTCTGAGCAGCTACAGGAAGGATGGAGGGGTTCAGACAAGGTTTTCCAACTCCGTGCCTAAATGTCACTTTCACAGCGAAATAAGCCCAGTTTGGCCCTGTTCACTTTTGCTTAGCAGAGTCTGTATCTTCAAAACTAGACACTCTGCAGGCCTATAAGCTTGGCTGGGGGCAGAGAAGCAGAGTCTGAGCAGCTACAGGAAGGATGGAGGGGTTCAGACAAGGTTTTCCAACTCCGTGCCTAAATGTCACTTTCACAGCGAAATAAGCCCAGTTTGGCCCTGTTCACTTTTGCTTAGCAGAGTCTGTATCTTCAAAACTAGACACTCTGCAGGCCTATAAGCTTGGCTGGGGGCAGAGAAGCAGAGTCTGAGCAGCTACAGGAAGGATGGAGGGGTTCAGACAAGGTTTTCCAACTCCGTGCCTAAATGTCACTTTCACAGCGAAATAAGCCCAGTTTGGCCCTGTTCACTTTTGCTTAGCAGAGTCTGTATCTTCAAAACTAGACACTCTGCAGGCCTATAAGCTTGGCTGGGGGCAGAGAAGCAGAGTCTGAGCAGCTACAGGAAGGATGGAGGGGTTCAGACAAGGTTTTCCAACTCCGTGCCTAAATGTCACTTTCACAGCGAAATAAGCCCAGTTTGGGCCCTGTTCACTTTTGCTTAGCAGAGTCTGTATCTTCAAAACTAGACACTCTGCAGGCCTATAAGCTTGGCTGGGGGCAGAGAAGCAGAGTCTGAGCAGCTACAGGAAGGATGGAGGGGTTCAGACAAGGTTTTCCAACTCCGTGCCTAAATGTCACTTTCACAGCGAAATAAGCCCAGTTTGGCCCTGTTCACTTTTGCTTAGCAGAGTCTGTATCTTCAAAACTAGACACTCTGCAGGCCTATAAGCTTGGCTGGGGGCAGAGAAGCAGAGTCTGAGCAGCTACAGGAAGGATGGAGGGGTTCAGACAAGGTTTTCCAACTCCGTGCCTAAATGTCACTTTCACAGCGAAATAAGCCCAGTTTGGCCCTGTTCACTTTTGCTTAGCAGAGTCTGTATCTTCAAAACTAGACACTCTGCAGGCCTATAAGCTTGGCTGGGGGCAGAGAAGCAGAGTCTGAGCAGCTACAGGAAGGATGGAGGGTTCAGACAAGGTTTTCCAACTCCGTGCCTAAATGTCACTTTCACAGCGAAATAAGCCCAGTTTGGCCCTGTTCACTTTTGCTTAGCAGAGTCTGTATCTTCAAAACTAGACACTCTGCAGGCCTATAAGCTTGGCTGGGGGCAGAGAAGCAGAGTCTGAGCAGCTACAGGAAGGATGGAGGGGTTCAGACAAGGTTTTCCAACTCCGTGCCTAAATGTCACTTTCACAGCGAAATAAGCCCAGTTTGGCCCTGTTCACTTTTGCTTAGCAGAGTCTGTATCTTCAAAACTAGACACTCTGCAGGCCTATAAGCTTGGCTGGGGGCAGAGAAGCAGAGTCTGAGCAGCTACAGGAAGGATGGAGGGGTTCAGACAAGGTTTTCCAACTCCGTGCCTAAATGTCACTTTCACAGCGAAATAAGCCCAGTTTGGCCCTGTTCACTTTTGCTTAGCAGAGTCTGTATCTTCAAAAACTAGACACTCTGCAGGCCTATAAGCTTGGCTGGGGGCAGAGAAGCAGAGTCTGAGCAGCTACAGGAAGGATGGAGGGGTTCAGACAAGGTTTTCCAAGTCCGTGCCTAAATGTCACTTTCACAGCGAAATAAGCCCAGTTTGGCCCTGTTCACTTTTGCTTAGCAGAGTCTGTATCTTCAAAACTAGACACTCTGCAGGCCTATATCAGCCCAATATCAATATCAGCCCAATATCAATATCAGCCCAATATCAGCATCAGCCCAATATCAGCATCAGCCCCAATATCAGCATCAGCCCAATATCAGCATCAGCCCAATATCAGCATCAGCCCCAATATCAGCATCAGCCCAATATCAGCATCAGCCCAATATCAGCATCAGCCCAATATCAGCATCAGCCCAATATCAGCATCAGCCCAATATCAGCATCAGCCCAATATCAGCATCAGCCCAATATCAGCATCAGCCCAATATCAGCATCAGCCCAATATCAGCATCAGCCCAATATCAGCATCAGCCCAATATCAGCATCAGCCCAATATCAGCATCAGCCCAATATCAGCATCAGCCCAATATCAGCATCAGCCCAATATCAGCATCAGCCCAATATCAGCATCAGCCCAATATCAGCATCAGCCCAATATCAGCATCAGCCCAATATCAGCATCAGCCCAATATCAGCATCAGCCCAATATCAGCATCAGCCCAATATCAGCATCAGCCCAATATCAGCATCAGCCCAATATCAGCATCAGCCCAATATCAGCATCAGCCCAATATCAGCATCAGCCCAATATCAGCATCAGCCCAATATCAGCATCAGCCCAATATCAGCATCAGCCCAATATCAGCATCAGCCCAATATCAGCATCAGCCCAATATCAGCATCAGCCCAATATCAGCATCAGCCCAATATCAGCATCAGCCCAATATCAGCATCAGCCCAATATCAGCATCAGCCCAATATCAGCATCAGCCCAATATCAGCATCAGCCCAATATCAGCATCAGCCCAATATCAGCATCAGCCCAATATCAGCATCAGCCCAATATCAGCATCAGCCCAATATCAGCATCAGCCCAATATCAGCATCAGCCCAATATCAGCATCAGCCCAATATCAGCATCAGCCCAATATCAGCATCAGCCCAATATCAGCATCAGCCCAATATCAGCATCAGCCCAATATCAGCATCAGCCCAATATCAGCATCAGCCCAATATCAGCATCAGCTGATATTATATCATATTGGGCTGCTTCTCTGCCCCAGCCAAGCTTATAGGCCTGCAGAGTGTCTAGGGCTGATGCTGATATTGGGCTGATGCTGATATTGGGCTGATGCTGATATTGGGCTGATGCTGATATTGGGCTGATGCTGATATTGGGCTGATGCTGATATTGGGCTGATGCTGATATTGGGCTGATGCTGATATTGGGCTGATGCTGATATTGGGCTGATGCTGATATTGGGCTGATGCTGATATTGGGCTGATGCTGATATTGGGCTGATGCTGATATTGGGCTGATGCTGATATTGGGCTGATGCTGATATTGGGCTGATGCTGATATTGGGCTGATGCTGATATTGGGCTGATGCTGATATTGGGCTGATGCTGATATTGGGCTGATGCTGATATTGGGCTGATGCTGATATTGGGCTGATGCTGATATTGGGCTGATGCTGATATTGGGCTGATGCTGATATTGGGCTGATGCTGATATTGGGCTGATGCTGATATTGGGCTGATGCTGATATTGGGCTGATGCTGATATTGGGCTGATGCTGATATTGGGCTGATGCTGATATTGGGCTGATGCTGATATTGGGCTGATGCTGATATTGGGCTGATGCTGATATTGGGCTGATGCTGATATTGGGCTGATGCTGATATTGGGCTGATGCTGATATTGGGCTGATGCTGATATTGGGCTGATGCTGATATTGGGCTGATGCTGATATTGGGCTGATGCTGATATTGGGCTGATGCTGATATTGGGCTGATGCTGATATTGGGCTGATGCTGATATTGGGCTGATGCTGATATTGGGCTGATGCTGATATTGGGCTGATGCTGATATTGGGCTGATGCTGATATTGGGCTGATGCTGATATTGGGCTGATGCTGATATTGGGCTGATGCTGATATTGGGCTGATGCTGATATTGGGCTGATGCTGATATTGGGCTGATGCTGATATTGGGCTGATGCTGATATTGGGCTGATGCTGATATTGGGCTGATGCTGATATTGGGCTGATGCTGATATTGGGCTGATGCTGATATTGGGCTGATGCTGATATTGGGCTGATGCTGATATTGGGCTGATGCTGATATTGGGCTGATGCTGATATTGGGCTGATGCTGATATTGGGCTGATGCTGATATTGGGCTGATGCTGATATTGGGCTGATGCTGATATTGGGCTGATGCTGATATTGGGCTGATGCTGATATTGGGCTGATGCTGATATTGGGCTGATGCTGATATTGGGCTGATGCTGATATTGGGCTGATGCTGATATTGGGCTGATGCTGATATTGGGCTGATGCTGATATTGGGCTGATGCTGATATTGGGCTGATGCTGATATTGGGCTGATGCTGATATTGGGCTGATGCTGATATTGGGCTGATGCTGATATTGGGCTGATGCTGATATTGGGCTGATGCTGATATTGGGCTGATGCTGATATTGGGCTGATGCTGATATTGGGCTGATGCTGATATTGGGCTGATGCTGATATTGGGCTGATGCTGATATTGGGCTGATGCTGATATTGGGCTGATGCTGATATTGGGCTGATGCTGATATTGGGCTGATGCTGATATTGGGCTGATGCTGATATTGGGCTGATGCTGATATTGGGCTGATGCTGATATTGGGCTGATGCTGATATTGGGCTGATGCTGATATTGGGCTGATGCTGATATTGGGCTGATGCTGATATTGGGCTGATGCTGATATTGGGCTGATGCTGATATTGGGCTGATGCTGATATTGGGCTGATGCTGATATTGGGCTGATGCTGATATTGGGCTGATGCTGATATTGGGCTGATGCTGATATTGGGCTGATGCTGATATTGGGCTGATGCTGATATTGGGCTGATGCTGATATTGGGCTGATGCTGATATTGGGCTGATGCTGATATTGGGCTGATGCTGATATTGGGCTGATGCTGATATTGGGCTGATGCTGATATTGGGCTGATGCTGATATTGGGCTGATGCTGATATTGGGCTGATGCTGATATTGGGCTGATGCTGATATTGGGCTGATGCTGATATTGGGCTGATATTGATATTGGGCTGATATTGATATTGGGCTGATAGGCCTGCAGAGTGTCTAGTTTTGAAGATACAGACTCTGCTAAGCAAAAGTGAACAGGGCCAAACTGGGCTTATTTCGCTGTGAAAGTGAGATTTAGGCACGGACTTGGAAAACCTTGTCTGAACCCCTCCATCCTTCCTGTAGCTGCTCAGACTCTGCTTCTCTGCCCCCAGCCAAGCTTATAGGCCTGCAGAGTGTCTAGTTTTGAAGATACAGACTCTGCTAAGCAAAAGTGAACAGGGCCAAACTGGGCTTATTTCGCTGTGAAAGTGACATTTAGGCACGGAGTTGGAAAACCTTGTCTGAACCCCTCCATCCTTCCTGTAGCTGCTCAGACTCTGCTTCTCTGCCCCCAGCCAAGCTTATAGGCCTGCAGAGTGTCTAGTTTTGAAGATACAGACTCTGCTAAGCAAAAGTGAACAGGGCCAAACTGGGCTTATTTCGCTGTGAAAGTGACATTTAGGCACGGAGTTGGAAAACCTTGTCTGAACCCCTCCATCCTTCCTGTAGCTGCTCAGACTCTGCTTCTCTGCCCCCAGCCAAGCTTATAGGCCTGCAGAGTGTCTAGTTTTGAAGATACAGACTCTGCTAAGCAAAAGTGAACAGGGCCAAACTGGGCTTATTTCGCTGTGAAAGTGACATTTAGGCACGGAGTTGGAAAACCTTGTCTGAACCCCTCCATCCTTCCTGTAGCTGCTCAGACTCTGCTTCTCTGCCCCCAGCCAAGCTTATAGGCCTGCAGAGTGTCTAGTTTTGAAGATACAGACTCTGCTAAGCAAAAGTGAACAGGGCCAAACTGGGCTTATTTCGCTGTGAAAGTGACATTTAGGCACGGAGTTGGAAAACCTTGTCTGAACCCCTCCATCCTTCCTGTAGCTGCTCAGACTCTGCTTCTCTGCCCCCAGCCAAGCTTATAGGCCTGCAGAGTGTCTAGTTTTGAAGATACAGACTCTGCTAAGCAAAAGTGAACAGGGCCAAACTGGGCTTATTTCGCTGTGAAAGTGACATTTAGGCACGGAGTTGGAAAACCTTGTCTGAACCCCTCCATCCTTCCTGTAGCTGCTCAGACTCTGCTTCTCTGCCCCCAGCCAAGCTTATAGGCCTGCAGAGTGTCTAGTTTTGAAGATACAGACTCTGCTAAGCAAAAGTGAACAGGGCCAAACTGGGCTTATTTCGCTGTGAAAGTGACATTTAGGCACGGAGTTGGAAAACCTTGTCTGAACCCCTCCATCCTTCCTGTAGCTGCTCAGACTCTGCTTCTCTGCCCCCAGCCAAGCTTATAGGCCTGCAGAGTGTCTAGTTTTGAAGATACAGACTCTGCTAAGCAAAAGTGAACAGGGCCAAACTGGGCTTATTTCGCTGTGAAAGTGACATTTAGGCACGGAGTTGGAAAACCTTGTCTGAACCCCTCCATCCTTCCTGTAGCTGCTCAGACTCTGCTTCTCTGCCCCCAGCCAAGCTTATAGGCCTGCAGAGTGTCTAGTTTTGAAGATACAGACTCTGCTAAGCAAAAGTGAACAGGGCCAAACTGGGCTTATTTCGCTGTGAAAGTGACATTTAGGCACGGAGTTGGAAAACCTTGTCTGAACCCCTCCATCCTTCCTGTAGCTGCTCAGACTCTGCTTCTCTGCCCCCAGCCAAGCTTATAGGCCTGCAGAGTGTCTAGTTTTGAAGATACAGACTCTGCTAAGCAAAAGTGAACAGGGCCAAACTGGGCTTATTTCGCTGTGAAAGTGACATTTAGGCACGGAGTTGGAAAACCTTGTCTGAACCCCTCCATCCTTCCTGTAGCTGCTCAGACTCTGCTTCTCTGCCCCCAGCCAAGCTTATAGGCCTGCAGAGTGTCTAGTTTTGAAGATACAGACTCTGCTAAGCAAAAGTGAACAGGGCCAAACTGGGCTTATTTCGCTGTGAAAGTGACATTTAGGCACGGAGTTGGAAAACCTTGTCTGAACCCCTCCATCCTTCCTGTAGCTGCTCAGACTCTGCTTCTCTGCCCCCAGCCAAGCTTATAGGCCTGCAGAGTGTCTAGTTTTGAAGATACAGACTCTGCTAAGCAAAAGTGAACAGGGCCAAACTGGGCTTATTTCGCTGTGAAAGTGACATTTAGGCACGGAGTTGGAAAACCTTGTCTGAACCCCTCCATCCTTCCTGTAGCTGCTCAGACTCTGCTTCTCTGCCCCCAGCCAAGCTTATAGGCCTGCAGAGTGTCTAGTTTTGAAGATACAGACTCTGCTAAGCAAAAGTGAACAGGGCCAAACTGGGCTTATTTCGCTGTGAAAGTGACATTTAGGCACGGAGTTGGAAAACCTTGTCTGAACCCCTCCATCCTTCCTGTAGCTGCTCAGACTCTGCTTCTCTGCCCCCAGCCAAGCTTATAGGCCTGCAGAGTGTCTAGTTTTGAAGATACAGACTCTGCTAAGCAAAAGTGAACAGGGCCAAACTGGGCTTATTTCGCTGTGAAAGTGACATTTAGGCACGGAGTTGGAAAACCTTGTCTGAACCCCTCCATCCTTCCTGTAGCTGCTCAGACTCTGCTTCTCTGCCCCCAGCCAAGCTTATAGGCCTGCAGAGTGTCTAGTTTTGAAGATACAGACTCTGCTAAGCAAAAGTGAACAGGGCCAAACTGGGCTTATTTCGCTGTGAAAGTGACATTTAGGCACGGAGTTGGAAAACCTTGTCTGAACCCCTCCATCCTTCCTGTAGCTGCTCAGACTCTGCTTCTCTGCCCCCAGCCAAGCTTATAGGCCTGCAGAGTGTCTAGTTTTGAAGATACAGACTCTGCTAAGCAAAAGTGAACAGGGCCAAACTGGGCTTATTTCGCTGTGAAAGTGACATTTAGGCACGGAGTTGGAAAACCTTGTCTGAACCCCTCCATCCTTCCTGTAGCTGCTCAGACTCTGCTTCTCTGCCCCCAGCCAAGCTTATAGGCCTGCAGAGTGTCTAGTTTTGAAGATACAGACTCTGCTAAGCAAAAGTGAACAGGGCCAAACTGGGCTTATTTCGCTGTGAAAGTGACATTTAGGCACGGAGTTGGAAAACCTTGTCTGAACCCCTCCATCCTTCCTGTAGCTGCTCAGACTCTGCTTCTCTGCCCCCAGCCAAGCTTATAGGCCTGCAGAGTGTCTAGTTTTGAAGATACAGACTCTGCTAAGCAAAAGTGAACAGGGCCAAACTGGGCTTATTTCGCTGTGAAAGTGACATTTAGGCACGGAGTTGGAAAACCTTGTCTGAACCCCTCCATCCTTCCTGTAGCTGCTCAGACTCTGCTTCTCTGCCCCCAGCCAAGCTTATAGGCCTGCAGAGTGTCTAGTTTTGAAGATACAGACTCTGCTAAGCAAAAGTGAACAGGGCCAAACTGGGCTTATTTCGCTGTGAAAGTGACATTTAGGCACGGAGTTGGAAAACCTTGTCTGAACCCCTCCATCCTTCCTGTAGCTGCTCAGACTCTGCTTCTCTGCCCCCAGCCAAGCTTATAGGCCTGCAGAGTGTCTAGTTTTGAAGATACAGACTCTGCTAAGCAAAAGTGAACAGGGCCAAACTGGGCTTATTTCGCTGTGAAAGTGACATTTAGGCACGGAGTTGGAAAACCTTGTCTGAACCCCTCCATCCTTCCTGTAGCTGCTCAGACTCTGCTTCTCTGCCCCCAGCCAAGCTTATAGGCCTGCAGAGTGTCTAGTTTTGAAGATACAGACTCTGCTAAGCAAAAGTGAACAGGGCCAAACTGGGCTTATTTCGCTGTGAAAGTGACATTTAGGCACGGAGTTGGAAAACCTTGTCTGAACCCCTCCATCCTTCCTGTAGCTGCTCAGACTCTGCTTCTCTGCCCCCAGCCAAGCTTATAGGCCTGCAGAGTGTCTAGTTTTGAAGATACAGACTCTGCTAAGCAAAAGTGAACAGGGCCAAACTGGGCTTATTTCGCTGTGAAAGTGACATTTAGGCACGGAGTTGGAAAACCTTGTCTGAACCCCTCCATCCTTCCTGTAGCTGCTCAGACTCTGCTTCTCTGCCCCCAGCCAAGCTTATAGGCCTGCAGAGTGTCTAGTTTTGAAGATACAGACTCTGCTAAGCAAAAGTGAACAGGGCCAAACTGGGCTTATTTCGCTGTGAAAGTGACATTTAGGCACGGAGTTGGAAAACCTTGTCTGAACCCCTCCATCCTTCCTGTAGCTGCTCAGACTCTGCTTCTCTGCCCCCAGCCAAGCTTATAGGCCTGCAGAGTGTCTAGTTTTGAAGATACAGACTCTGCTAAGCAAAAGTGAACAGGGCCAAACTGGGCTTATTTCGCTGTGAAAGTGACATTTAGGCACGGAGTTGGAAAACCTTGTCTGAACCCCTCCATCCTTCCTGTAGCTGCTCAGACTCTGCTTCTCTGCCCCCAGCCAAGCTTATAGGCCTGCAGAGTGTCTAGTTTTGAAGATACAGACTCTGCTAAGCAAAAGTGAACAGGGCCAAACTGGGCTTATTTCGCTGTGAAATTTCGATGTCACTTTCACAGCGAAATAAGCCCAGTTTGGCCCTGTTCACTTTTGCTTAGCAGAGTCTGTATCTTCAAAACTAGACACTCTGCAGGCCTATAAGCTTGGCTGGGGGCAGAGAAGCAGAGTCTGAGCAGCTACAGGAAGGATGGAGGGGTTCAGACAAGGTTTTCCAACTCCGTGCCTAAATGTCACTTTCACAGCGAAATAAGCCCAGTTTGGCCCTGTTCACTTTTGCTTAGCAGAGTCTGTATCTTCAAAACTAGACACTCTGCAGGCCTATAAGCTTGGCTGGGGGCAGAGAAGCAGAGTCTGAGCAGCTACAGGAAGGATGGAGGGGTTCAGACAAGGTTTTCCAACTCCGTGCCTAAATGTCACTTTCACAGCGAAATAAGCCCAGTTTGGCCCTGTTCACTTTTGCTTAGCAGAGTCTGTATCTTCAAAACTAGACACTCTGCAGGCCTATAAGCTTGGCTGGGGGCAGAGAAGCAGAGTCTGAGCAGCTACAGGAAGGATGGAGGGGTTCAGACAAGGTTTTCCAACTCCGTGCCTAAATGTCACTTTCACAGCGAAATAAGCCCAGTTTGGCCCTGTTCACTTTTGCTTAGCAGAGTCTGTATCTTCAAAACTAGACACTCTGCAGGCCTATAAGCTTGGCTGGGGGCAGAGAAGCAGAGTCTGAGCAGCTACAGGAAGGATGGAGGGGTTCAGACAAGGTTTTCCAACTCCGTGCCTAAATGTCACTTTCACAGCGAAATAAGCCCAGTTTGGCCCTGTTCACTTTTGCTTAGCAGAGTCTGTATCTTCAAAACTAGACACTCTGCAGGCCTATAAGCTTGGCTGGGGGCAGAGAAGCAGAGTCTGAGCAGCTACAGGAAGGATGGAGGGGTTCAGACAAGGTTTTCCAACTCCGTGCCTAAATGTCACTTTTTCACAGCGAAATAAGCCCAGTTTGGCCCTGTTCACTTTTGCTTAGCAGAGTCTGTATCTTCAAAACTAGACACTCTGCAGGCCTATAAGCTTGGCTGGGGGCAGAGAAGCAGAGTCTGAGCAGCTACAGGAAGGATGGAGGGGTTCAGACAAGGTTTTCCAACTCCGTGCCTAAATGTCACTTTCACAGCGAAATAAGCCCAGTTTGGCCCTGTTCACTTTTGCTTAGCAGAGTCTGTATCTTCAAAACTAGACACTCTGCAGGCCTATAAGCTTGGCTGGGGGCAGAGAAGCAGAGTCTGAGCAGCTACAGGAAGGATGGAGGGGTTCAGACAAGGTTTTCCAACTCCGTGCCTAAATGTCACTTTCACAGCGAAATAAGCCCAGTTTGGCCCTGTTCACTTTTGCTTAGCAGAGTCTGTATCTTCAAAACTAGACACTCTGCAGGCCTATAAGCTTGGCTGGGGGCAGAGAAGCAGAGTCTGAGCAGCTACAGGAAGGATGGAGGGGTTCAGACAAGGTTTTCCAACTCCGTGCCTAAATGTCACTTTCACAGCGAAATAAGCCCAGTTTGGCCCTGTTCACTTTTGCTTAGCAGAGTCTGTATCTTCAAAACTACACACTCTGCAGGCCTATAAGCTTGGCTGGGGGCAGAGAAGCAGAGTCTGAGCAGCTACAGGAAGGATGGAGGGGTTCAGACAAGGTTTTCCAACTCCGTGCCTAAATGTCACTTTCACAGCGAAATAAGCCCAGTTTGGCCCTGTTCACTTTTGCTTAGCAGAGTCTGTATCTTCAAAACTAGACACTCTGCAGGCCTATAAGCTTGGCTGGGGGCAGAGAAGCAGAGTCTGAGCAGCTACAGGAAGGATGGAGGGGTTCAGACAAGGTTTTCCAACTCCGTGCCTAAATGTCACTTTCACAGCGAAATAAGCCCAGTTTGGCCCTGTTCACTTTTGCTTAGCAGAGTCTGTATCTTCAAAACTAGACACTCTGCAGGCCTATAAGCTTGGCTGGGGGCAGAGAAGCAGAGTCTGAGCAGCTACAGGAAGGATGGAGGGGTTCAGACAAGGTTTTCCAACTCCGTGCCTAAATGTCACTTTCACAGCGAAATAAGCCCAGTTTGGCCCTGTTCACTTTTGCTTAGCAGAGTCTGTATCTTCAAAACTAGACACTCTGCAGGCCTATAAGCTTGGCTGGGGGCAGAGAAGCAGAGTCTGAGCAGCTACAGGAAGGATGGAGGGGTTCAGACAAGGTTTTCCAAGTCCGTGCCTAAATCTCACTTTCACAGCGAAATAAGCCCAGTTTGGCCCTGTTCACTTTTGCTTAGCAGAGTCTGTATCTTCAAAACTAGACACTCTGCAGGCCTATATCAGCCCAATATCAATATCAGCCCAATATCAATATCAGCCCAATATCAGCATCAGCCCAATATCAGCATCAGCCCAATATCAGCATCAGCCCAATATCAGCATCAGCCCAATATCAGCATCAGCCCAATATCAGCATCAGCCCAATATCAGCATCAGCCCAATATCAGCATCAGCCCAATATCAGCATCAGCCCAATATCAGCATCAGCCCAATATCAGCATCAGCCCAATATCAGCATCAGCCCAATATCAGCATCAGCCCAATATCAGCATCAGCCCAATATCAGCATCAGCCCAATATCAGCATCAGCCCAATATCAGCATCAGCCCAATATCAGCATCAGCCCAATATCAGCATCAGCCCAATATCAGCATCAGCCCAATATCAGCATCAGCCCAATATCAGCATCAGCCCAATATCAGCATCAGCCCAATATCAGCATCAGCCCAATATCAGCATCAGCCCAATATCAGCATCAGCCCAATATCAGCATCAGCCCAATATCAGCATCAGCCCAATATCAGCATCAGCCCAATATCAGCATCAGCCCAATATCAGCATCAGCCCAATATCAGCATCAGCCCAATATCAGCATCAGCCCAATATCAGCATCAGCCCAATATCAGCATCAGCCCAATATCAGCATCAGCCCAATATCAGCATCAGCCCAATATCAGCATCAGCCCAATATCAGCATCAGCCCAATATCAGCATCAGCCCAATATCAGCATCAGCCCAATATCAGCATCAGCCCAATATCAGCATCAGCCCAATATCAGCATCAGCCCAATATCAGCATCAGCCCAATATCAGCATCAGCCCAATATCAGCATCAGCCCAATATCAGCATCAGCCAATATCAGCATCAGCCCAATATCAGCATCAGCCCAATATCAGCATCAGCCCAATATCAGCATCAGCCCAATATCAGCATCAGCCCAATATCAGCATCAGCCAATATCAGCATCAGCCCAATATCAGCATCAGCCCAATATCAGCATCAGCCCAATATCAGCATCAGCCCAATATCAGCATCAGCCCAATATCAGCATCAGCCCAATATCAGCATCAGCCCAATATCAGCATCAGCCCAATATCAGCATCAGCCCAATATCAGCATCAGCCCAATATCAGCATCAGCCCAATATCAGCATCAGCCCAATATCAGCATCAGCCCAATATCAGCATCAGCCCAATATCAGCATCAGCCCAATATCAGCATCAGCCCAATATCAGCATCAGCCCAATATCAGCATCAGCCAATATCAGCATCAGCCCAATATCAGCATCAGCCCAATATCAGCATCAGCCCAATATCAGCATCAGCCCAAATCAGCATCAGCCCAATATCAGCATCAGCCCAATATCAGCATCAGCCCTAGACACTCTGCAGGCCTATAAGCTTGGCTGGGGGCAGAGAAGCAGCCCAATATGATATAATATCAGCTGATGCTGATATTGGGCTGATGCTGATATTGGGCTGATGCTGATATTGGGCTGATGCTGATATTGGGCTGATGCTGATATTGGGCTGATGCTGATATTGGCTGATGCTGATATTGGGCTGATGCTGATATTGGGCTGATGCTGATATTGGGCTGATGCTGATATTGGGCTGATGCTGATATTGGGCTGATGCTGATATTGGGGCTGATGCTGATATTGGGCTGATGCTGATATTGGCTGATGCTGATATTGGGCTGATGCTGATATTGGGCTGATGCTGATATTGGGCTGATGCTGATATTGGGCTGATGCTGATATTGGGCTGATGCTGATATTGGGCTGATGCTGATATTGGGCTGATGCTGATATTGGGCTGATGCTGATATTGGGCTGATGCTGATATTGGAAACCTTGTCTGAACCCCTCCATCCTTCCTGTAGCTGCTCAGACTCTGCTTCTCTGCCCCCAGCCAAGCTTATAGGCCTGCAGAGTGTCTAGTTTTGAAGATACAGACTCTGCTAAGCAAAAGTGAACAGGGCCAAACTGGGCTTATTTCGCTGTGAAAGTGACATTTAGGCACGGAGTTGGAAAACCTTGTCTGAACCCCTCCATCCTTCCTGTAGCTGCTCAGGACTCTGCTTCTCTGCCCCCAGCCAAGCTTATAGGCCTGCAGAGTGTCTAGTTTTGAAGATACAGACTCTGCTAAGCAAAAGTGAACAGGGCCAAACTGGGCTTATTTCGCTGTGAAAGTGACATTTAGGCACGGAGTTGGAAAACCTTGTCTGAACCCCTCCATCCTTCCTGTAGCTGCTCAGACTCTGCTTCTCTGCCCCCAGCCAAGCTTATAGGCCTGCAGAGTGTCTAGTTTTGAAGATACAGACTCTGCTAAGCAAAAGTGAACAGGGCCAAACTGGGCTTATTTCGCTGTGAAAGTGACATTTAGGCACGGAGTTGGAAAACCTTGTCTGAACCCCTCCATCCTTCCTGTAGCTGCTCAGACTCTGCTTCTCTGCCCCCAGCCAAGCTTATAGGCCTGCAGAGTGTCTAGTTTTGAAGATACAGACTCTGCTAAGCAAAAGTGAACAGGGCCAAACTGGGCTTATTTCGCTGTGAAAGTGACATTTAGGCACGGAGTTGGAAAACCTTGTCTGAACCCCTCCATCCTTCCTGTAGCTGCTCAGACTCTGCTTCTCTGCCCCCAGCCAAGCTTATAGGCCTGCAGAGTGTCTAGTTTTGAAGATACAGACTCTGCTAAGCAAAAGTGAACAGGGCCAAACTGGGCTTATTTCGCTGTGAAAGTGACATTTAGGCACGGAGTTGGAAAACCTTGTCTGAACCCCTCCATCCTTCCTGTAGCTGCTCAGACTCTGCTTCTCTGCCCCCAGCCAAGCTTATAGGCCTGCAGAGTGTCTAGTTTTGAAGATACAGACTCTGCTAAGCAAAAGTGAACAGGGCCAAACTGGGCTTATTTCGCTGTGAAAGTGACATTTAGGCACGGAGTTGGAAAACCTTGTCTGAACCCCTCCATCCTTCCTGTAGCTGCTCAGACTCTGCTTCTCTGCCCCCAGCCAAGCTTATAGGCCTGCAGAGTGTCTAGTTTTGAAGATACAGACTCTGCTAAGCAAAAGTGAACAGGGCCAAACTGGGCTTATTTCGCTGTGAAAGTGACATTTAGGCACGGAGTTGGAAAACCTTGTCTGAACCCCTCCATCCTTCCTGTAGCTGCTCAGACTCTGCTTCTCTGCCCCCAGCCAAGCTTATAGGCCTGCAGAGTGTCTAGTTTTGAAGATACAGACTCTGCTAAGCAAAAGTGAACAGGGCCAAACTGGGCTTATTTCGCTGTGAAAGTGACATTTAGGCACGGAGTTGGAAAACCTTGTCTGAACCCCTCCATCCTTCCTGTAGCTGCTCAGACTCTGCTTCTCTGCCCCCAGCCAAGCTTATAGGCCTGCAGAGTGTCTAGTTTTGAAGATACAGACTCTGCTAAGCAAAAGTGAACAGGGCCAAACTGGGCTTATTTCGCTGTGAAAGTGACATTTAGGCACGGAGTTGGAAAACCTTGTCTGAACCCCTCCATCCTTCCTGTAGCTGCTCAGACTCTGCTTCTCTGCCCCCAGCCAAGCTTATAGGCCTGCAGAGTGTCTAGTTTTGAAGATACAGACTCTGCTAAGCAAAAGTGAACAGGGCCAAACTGGGCTTATTTCGCTGTGAAAGTGACATTTAGGCACGGAGTTGGAAAACCTTGTCTGAACCCCTCCATCCTTCCTGTAGCTGCTCAGACTCTGCTTCTCTGCCCCCAGCCAAGCTTATAGGCCTGCAGAGTGTCTAGTTTTGAAGATACAGACTCTGCTAAGCAAAAGTGAACAGGGCCAAACTGGGCTTATTTCGCTGTGAAAGTGACATTTAGGCACGGAGTTGGAAAACCTTGTCTGAACCCCTCCATCCTTCCTGTAGCTGCTCAGACTCTGCTTCTCTGCCCCCAGCCAAGCTTATAGGCCTGCAGAGTGTCTAGTTTTGAAGATACAGACTCTGCTAAGCAAAAGTGAACAGGGCCAAACTGGGCTTATTTCGCTGTGAAAGTGACATTTAGGCACGGAGTTGGAAAACCTTGTCTGAACCCCTCCATCCTTCCTGTAGCTGCTCAGACTCTGCTTCTCTGCCCCCAGCCAAGCTTATAGGCCTGCAGAGTGTCTAGTTTTGAAGATACAGACTCTGCTAAGCAAAAGTGAACAGGGCCAAACTGGGCTTATTTCGCTGTGAAAGTGACATTTAGGCACGGAGTTGGAAAACCTTGTCTGAACCCCTCCATCCTTCCTGTAGCTGCTCAGACTCTGCTTCTCTGCCCCCAGCCAAGCTTATAGGCCTGCAGAGTGTCTAGTTTTGAAGATACAGACTCTGCTAAGCAAAAGTGAACAGGGCCAAACTGGGCTTATTTCGCTGTGAAAGTGACATTTAGGCACGGAGTTGGAAAACCTTGTCTGAACCCCTCCATCCTTCCTGTAGCTGCTCAGACTCTGCTTCTCTGCCCCCAGCCAAGCTTATAGGCCTGCAGAGTGTCTAGTTTTGAAGATACAGACTCTGCTAAGCAAAAGTGAACAGGGCCAAACTGGGCTTATTTCGCTGTGAAAGTGACATTTAGGCACGGAGTTGGAAAACCTTGTCTGAACCCCTCCATCCTTCCTGTAGCTGCTCAGACTCTGCTTCTCTGCCCCCAGCCAAGCTTATAGGCCTGCAGAGTGTCTAGTTTTGAAGATACAGACTCTGCTAAGCAAAAGTGAACAGGGCCAAACTGGGCTTATTTCGCTGTGAAAGTGACATTTAGGCAGCGGAGTTGGAAAACCTTGTCTGAACCCCTCCATCCTTCCTGTAGCTGCTCAGACTCTGCTTCTCTGCCCCCAGCCAAGCTTATAGGCCTGCAGAGTGTCTAGTTTTGAAGATACAGACTCTGCTAAGCAAAAGTGAACAGGGCCAAACTGGGCTTATTTCGCTGTGAAAGTGACATTTAGGCACGGAGTTGGAAAACCTTGTCTGAACCCCTCCATCCTTCCTGTAGCTGCTCAGACTCTGCTTCTCTGCCCCCAGCCAAGCTTATAGGCCTGCAGAGTGTCTAGTTTTGAAGATACAGACTCTGCTAAGCAAAAGTGAACAGGGCCAAACTGGGCTTATTTCGCTGTGAAAGTGACATTTAGGCACGGAGTTGGAAAACCTTGTCTGAACCCCTCCATCCTTCCTGTAGCTGCTCAGACTCTGCTTCTCTGCCCCCAGCCAAGCTTATAGGCCTGCAGAGTGTCTAGTTTTGAAGATACAGACTCTGCTAAGCAAAAGTGAACAGGGCCAAACTGGGCTTATTTCGCTGTGAAAGTGACATTTAGGCACGGAGTTGGAAAACCTTGTCTGAACCCCTCCATCCTTCCTGTAGCTGCTCAGACTCTGCTTCTCTGCCCCCAGCCAAGCTTATAGGCCTGCAGAGTGTCTAGTTTTGAAGATACAGACTCTGCTAAGCAAAAGTGAACAGGGCCAAACTGGGCTTATTTCGCTGTGAAAGTGACATTTAGGCACGGAGTTGGAAAACCTTGTCTGAACCCCTCCATCCTTCCTGTAGCTGCTCAGACTCTGCTTCTCTGCCCCCAGCCAAGCTTATAGGCCTGCAGAGTGTCTAGTTTTGAAGATACAGACTCTGCTAAGCAAAAGTGAACAGGGCCAAACTGGGCTTATTTCGCTGTGAAAGTGACATTTAGGCACGGAGTTGGAAAACCTTGTCTGAACCCCTCCATCCTTCCTGTAGCTGCTCAGACTCTGCTTCTCTGCCCCCAGCCAAGCTTATAGGCCTGCAGAGTGTCTAGTTTTGAAGATACAGACTCTGCTAAGCAAAAGTGAACAGGGCCAAACTGGGCTTATTTCGCTGTGAAAGTGACATTTAGGCACGGAGTTGGAAAACCTTGTCTGAACCCCTCCATCCTTCCTGTAGCTGCTCAGACTCTGCTTCTCTGCCCCCAGCCAAGCTTATAGGCCTGCAGAGTGTCTAGTTTTGAAGATACAGACTCTGCTAAGCAAAAGTGAACAGGGCCAAACTGGGCTTATTTCGCTGTGAAAGTGACATTTAGGCACGGAGTTGGAAAACCTTGTCTGAACCCCTCCATCCTTCCTGTAGCTGCTCAGACTCTGCTTCTCTGCCCCCAGCCAAGCTTATAGGCCTGCAGAGTGTCTAGTTTTGAAGATACAGACTCTGCTAAGCAAAAGTGAACAGGGCCAAACTGGGCTTATTTCGCTGTGAAAGTGACATTTAGGCACGGAGTTGGAAAACCTTGTCTGAACCCCTCCATCCTTCCTGTAGCTGCTCAGACTCTGCTTCTCTGCCCCCAGCCAAGCTTATAGGCCTGCAGAGTGTCTAGTTTTGAAGATACAGACTCTGCTAAGCAAAAGTGAACAGGGCCAAACTGGGCTTATTTCGCTGTGAAAGTGACATTTAGGCACGGAGTTGGAAAACCTTGTCTGAACCCCTCCATCCTTCCTGTAGCTGCTCAGACTCTGCTTCTCTGCCCCCAGCCAAGCTTATAGGCCTGCAGAGTGTCTAGTTTTGAAGATACAGACTCTGCTAAGCAAAAGTGAACAGGGCCAAACTGGGCTTATTTCGCTGTGAAATTTCGATGTCACTTTCACAGCGAAATAAGCCCAGTTTGGCCCTGTTCACTTTTGCTTAGCAGAGTCTGTATCTTCAAAACTAGACACTCTGCAGGCCTATAAGCTTGGCTGGGGGCAGAGAAGCAGAGTCTGAGCAGCTACAGGAAGGATGGAGGGGTTCAGACAAGGTTTTCCAACTCCGTGCCTAAATGTCACTTTCACAGCGAAATAAGCCCAGTTTGGCCCTGTTCACTTTTGCTTAGCAGAGTCTGTATCTTCAAAACTAGACACTCTGCAGGCCTATAAGCTTGGCTGGGGGCAGAGAAGCAGAGTCTGAGCAGCTACAGGAAGGATGGAGGGGTTCAGACAAGGTTTTCCAACTCCGTGCCTAAATGTCACTTTCACAGCGAAATAAGCCCAGTTTGGCCCTGTTCACTTTTGCTTAGCAGAGTCTGTATCTTCAAAACTAGACACTCTGCAGGCCTATAAGCTTGGCTGGGGGCAGAGAAGCAGAGTCTGAGCAGCTACAGGAAGGATGGAGGGGTTCAGACAAGGTTTTCCAACTCCGTGCCTAAATGTCACTTTCACAGCGAAATAAGCCCAGTTTGGCCCTGTTCACTTTTGCTTAGCAGAGTCTGTATCTTCAAAACTAGACACTCTGCAGGCCTATAAGCTTGGCTGGGGGCAGAGAAGCAGAGTCTGAGCAGCTACAGGAAGGATGGAGGGGTTCAGAAAAGGTTTTCCAACTCCGTGCCTAAATGTCACTTTCACAGCGAAATAAGCCCAGTTTGGCCCTGTTCACTTTTGCTTAGCAGAGTCTGTATCTTCAAAACTAGACACTCTGCAGGCCTATAAGCTTGGCTGGGGGCAGAGAAGCAGAGTCTGAGCAGCTACAGGAAGGATGGAGGGGTTCAGACAAGGTTTTCCAACTCCGTGCCTAAATGTCACTTTCACAGCGAAATAAGCCCAGTTTGGCCCTGTTCACTTTTGCTTAGCAGAGTCTGTATCTTCAAAACTAGACACTCTGCAGGCCTATAAGCTTGGCTGGGGGCAGAGAAGCAGAGTCTGAGCAGCTACAGGAAGGATGGAGGGGTTCAGACAAGGTTTTCCAACTCCGTGCCTAAATGTCACTTTCACAGCGAAATAAGCCCAGTTTGGCCCTGTTCACTTTTGCTTAGCAGAGTCTGTATCTTCAAAACTAGACACTCTGCAGGCCTATAAGCTTGGCTGGGGGCAGAGAAGCAGAGTCTGAGCAGCTACAGGAAGGATGGAGGGGTTCAGACAAGGTTTTCCAACTCCGTGCCTAAATGTCACTTTCACAGCGAAATAAGCCCAGTTTGGCCCTGTTCACTTTTGCTTAGCAGAGTCTGTATCTTCAAAACTAGACACTCTGCAGGCCTATAAGCTTGGCTGGGGGCAGAGAAGCAGAGTCTGAGCAGCTACAGGAAGGATGGAGGGGTTCAGACAAGGTTTTCCAACTCCGTGCCTAAATGTCACTTTCACAGCGAAATAAGCCCAGTTTGGCCCTGTTCACTTTTGCTTAGCAGAGTCTGTATCTTCAAAACTAGACACTCTGCAGGCCTATAAGCTTGGCTGGGGGCAGAGAAGCAGAGTCTGAGCAGCTACAGGAAGGATGGAGGGGTTCAGACAAGGTTTTCCAACTCCGTGCCTAAATGTCACTTTCACAGCGAAATAAGCCCAGTTTGGCCCTGTTCACTTTTGCTTAGCAGAGTCTGTATCTTCAAAACTAGACACTCTGCAGGCCTATAAGCTTGGCTGGGGGCAGAGAAGCAGAGTCTGAGCAGCTACAGGAAGGATGGAGGGGTTCAGACAAGGTTTTCCAACTCCGTGCCTAAATGTCACTTTCACAGCGAAATAAGCCCAGTTTGGCCCTGTTCACTTTTGCTTAGCAGAGTCTGTATCTTCAAAACTAGACACTCTGCAGGCCTATAAGCTTGGCTGGGGGCAGAGAAGCAGAGTCTGAGCAGCTACAGGAAGGATGGAGGGGTTCAGACAAGGTTTTCCAACTCCGTGCCTAAATGTCACTTTCACAGCGAAATAAGCCCAGTTTGGCCCTGTTCACTTTTGCTTAGCAGAGTCTGTATCTTCAAAACTAGACACTCTGCAGGCCTATAAGCTTGGCTGGGGGCAGAGAAGCAGAGTCTGAGCAGCTACAGGAAGGATGGAGGGGTTCAGACAAGGTTTTCCAACTCCGTGCCTAAATGTCACTTTCACAGCGAAATAAGCCCAGTTTGGCCCTGTTCACTTTTGCTTAGCAGAGTCTGTATCTTCAAAACTAGACACTCTGCAGGCCTATAAGCTTGGCTGGGGGCAGAGAAGCAGAGTCTGAGCAGCTACAGGAAGGATGGAGGGGTTCAGACAAGGTTTTCCAAGTCCGTGCCTAAATCTCACTTTCACAGCGAAATAAGCCCAGTTTGGCCCTGTTCACTTTTGCTTAGCAGAGTCTGTATCTTCAAAACTAGACACTCTGCAGGCCTATATCAGCCCAATATCAATATCAGCCCAATATCAATATCAGCCCAATATCAGCATCAGCCCAATATCAGCATCAGCCCAATATCAGCATCAGCCCAATATCAGCATCAGCCCAATATCAGCATCAGCCCAATATCAGCATCAGCCCAATATCAGCATCAGCCCAATATCAGCATCAGCCCAATATCAGCATCAGCCCAATATCAGCATCAGCCCAATATCAGCATCAGCCCAATATCAGCATCAGCCCAATATCAGCATCAGCCCAATATCAGCATCAGCCCAATATCAGCATCAGCCCAATATCAGCATCAGCCCAATATCAGCATCAGCCCAATATCAGCATCAGCCCAATATCAGCATCAGCCCAATATCAGCATCAGCCCAATATCAGCATCAGCCCAATATCAGCATCAGCCCAATATCAGCATCAGCCCAATATCAGCATCAGCCCAATATCAGCATCAGCCCAATATCAGCATCAGCCCAATATCAGCATCAGCCCAATATCAGCATCAGCCCAATATCAGCATCAGCCCAATATCAGCATCAGCCCAATATCAGCATCAGCCCAATATCAGCATCAGCCCAATATCAGCATCAGCCCAATATCAGCATCAGCCCAATATCAGCATCAGCCCAATATCAGCATCAGCCCAATATCAGCATCAGCCCAATATCAGCATCAGCCCAATATCAGCATCAGCCCAATATCAGCATCAGCCCAATATCACCATCAGCCCAATATCAGCATCAGCCCAATATCAGCATCAGCCCAATATCAGCATCAGCCCAATATCAGCATCAGCCCAATATCAGCATCAGCCCAATATCAGCATCAGCCCAATATCAGCATCAGCCCAATATCAGCATCAGCCCAATATCAGCATCAGCCCAATATCAGCATCAGCCCAATATCAGCATCAGCCCAATATCAGCATCAGCCCAATATCAGCATCAGCCCAATATCAGCATCAGCCCAATATCAGCATCAGCCCAATATCAGCATCAGCCCAATATCAGCATCAGCCCAATATCAGCATCAGCCCAATATCAGCATCAGCCCAATATCAGCATCAGCCCAATATCAGCATCAGCCCAATATCAGCATCAGCCCAATATCAGCATCAGCCCAATATCAGCATCAGCCCAATATCAGCATCAGCCCAATATCAGCATCAACCCAATATCAGCATCAGCCCAATATCAGCATCAGCCCAATATCAGCATCAGCCCAATATCAGCATCAGCCCAATATCAGCATCAGCCCAATATCAGCATCAGCCCAATATCAGCATCAGCCCAATATCAGCATCAGCCCAATATCAGCATCAGCCCAATATCAGCATCAGCCCAATATCAGCATCAGCCCAATATCAGCATCAGCCCAATATCAGCATCAGCCCAATATCAGCATCAGCCCAATATCAGCATCAGCCCAATATCAGCATCAGCCCAATATCAGCATCAGCCCAATATCAGCATCAGCCCAATATCAGCATCAGCTGATATTATATCATATTGGGCTGCTTCTCTGCCCCCAGCCAAGCTTATAGGCCTGCAGAGTGTCTAGGGCTGATGCTGATATTGGGCTGATGCTGATATTGGGCTGATGCTGATATTGGGCTGATGCTGATATTGGGCTGATGCTGATATTGGGCTGATGCTGATATTGGGCTGATGCTGATATTGGGCTGATGCTGATATTGGGCTGATGCTGATATTGGGCTGATGCTGATATTGGGCTGATGCTGATATTGGGCTGATGCTGATATTGGGCTGATGCTGATATTGGGCTGATGCTGATATTGGGCTGATGCTGATATTGGGCTGATGCTGATATTGGGCTGATGCTGATATTGGGCTGATGCTGATATTGGGCTGATGCTGATATTGGGCTGATGCTGATATTGGGCTGATGCTGATATTGGGCTGATGCTGATATTGGGCTGATGCTGATATTGGGCTGATGCTGATATTGGGCTGATGCTGATATTGGGCTGATGCTGATATTGGGCTGATGCTGATATTGGGCTGATGCTGATATTGGGCTGATGCTGATATTGGGCTGATGCTGATATTGGGCTGATGCTGATATTGGGCTGATGCTGATATTGGGCTGATGCTGATATTGGGCTGATGCTGATATTGGGCTGATGCTGATATTGGGCTGATGCTGATATTGGGCTGATGCTGATATTGGGCTGATGCTGATATTGGGCTGATGCTGATATTGGGCTGATGCTGATATTGGGCTGATGCTGATATTGGGCTGATGCTGATATTGGGCTGATGCTGATATTGGGCTGATGCTGATATTGGGCTGATGCTGATATTGGGCTGATGCTGATATTGGGCTGATGCTGATATTGGGCTGATGCTGATATTGGGCTGATGCTGATATTGGGCTGATGCTGATATTGGGCTGATGCTGATATTGGGCTGATGCTGATATTGGGCTGATGCTGATATTGGGCTGATGCTGATATTGGGCTGATGCTGATATTGGGCTGATGCTGATATTGGGCTGATGCTGATATTGGGCTGATGCTGATATTGGGCTGATGCTGATATTGGGCTGATGCTGATATTGGGCTGATGCTGATATTGGGCTGATGCTGATATTGGGCTGATGCTGATATTGGGCTGATGCTGATATTGGGCTGATGCTGATATTGGGCTGATGCTGATATTGGGCTGATGCTGATATTGGGCTGATGCTGATATTGGGCTGATGCTGATATTGGGCTGATGCTGATATTGGGCTGATGCTGATATTGGGCTGATGCTGATATTGGGCTGATGCTGATATTGGGCTGATGCTGATATTGGGCTGATGCTGATATTGGGCTGATGCTGATATTGGGCTGATGCTGATATTGGGCTGATGCTGATATTGGGCTGATGCTGATATTGGGCTGATGCTGATATTGGGCTGATGCTGATATTGGGCTGATGTTGATATTGGGCTGATATTGATATTGGGCTGATATAGGCCTGCAGAGTGTCTAGTTTTGAAGATACAGACTCTGCTAAGCAAAAGTGAACAGGGCCAAACTGGGCTTATTTCGCTGTGAAAGTGACATTTAGGCACGGAGTTGGAAAACCTTGTCTGAACCCCTCCATCCTTCCTGTAGCTGCTCAGACTCTGCTTCTCTGCCCCCAGCCAAGCTTATAGGCCTGCAGAGTGTCTAGTTTTGAAGATACAGACTCTGCTAAGCAAAAGTGAACAGGGCCAAACTGGGCTTATTTCGCTGTGAAAGTGACATTTAGGCACGGAGTTGGAAAACCTTGTCTGAACCCCTCCATCCTTCCTGTAGCTGCTCAGACTCTGCTTCTCTGCCCCCAGCCAAGCTTATAGGCCTGCAGAGTGTCTAGTTTTGAAGATACAGACTCTGCTAAGCAAAAGTGAACAGGGCCAAACTGGGCTTATTTCGCTGTGAAAGTGACATTTAGGCACGGAGTTGGAAAACCTTGTCTGAACCCCTCCATCCTTCCTGTAGCTGCTCAGACTCTGCTTCTCTGCCCCCAGCCAAGCTTATAGGCCTGCAGAGTGTCTAGTTTTGAAGATACAGACTCTGCTAAGCAAAAGTGAACAGGGCCAAACTGGGCTTATTTCGCTGTGAAAGTGACATTTAGGCACGGAGTTGGAAAACCTTGTCTGAACCCCTCCATCCTTCCTGTAGCTGCTCAGACTCTGCTTCTCTGCCCCCAGCCAAGCTTATAGGCCTGCAGAGTGTCTAGTTTTGAAGATACAGACTCTGCTAAGCAAAAGTGAACAGGGCCAAACTGGGCTTATTTCGCTGTGAAAGTGACATTTAGGCACGGAGTTGGAAAACCTTGTCTGAACCCCTCCATCCTTCCTGTAGCTGCTCAGACTCTGCTTCTCTGCCCCCAGCCAAGCTTATAGGCCTGCAGAGTGTCTAGTTTTGAAGATACAGACTCTGCTAAGCAAAAGTGAACAGGGCCAAACTGGGCTTATTTCGCTGTGAAAGTGACATTTAGGCACGGAGTTGGAAAACCTTGTCTGAACCCCTCCATCCTTCCTGTAGCTGCTCAGACTCTGCTTCTCTGCCCCCAGCCAAGCTTATAGGCCTGCAGAGTGTCTAGTTTTGAAGATACAGACTCTGCTAAGCAAAAGTGAACAGGGCCAAACTGGGCTTATTTCGCTGTGAAAGTGACATTTAGGCACGGAGTTGGAAAACCTTGTCTGAACCCCTCCATCCTTCCTGTAGCTGCTCAGACTCTGCTTCTCTGCCCCCAGCCAAGCTTATAGGCCTGCAGAGTGTCTAGTTTTGAAGATACAGACTCTGCTAAGCAAAAGTGAACAGGGCCAAACTGGGCTTATTTCGCTGTGAAAGTGACATTTAGGCACGGAGTTGGAAAACCTTGTCTGAACCCCTCCATCCTTCCTGTAGCTGCTCAGACTCTGCTTCTCTGCCCCCAGCCAAGCTTATAGGCCTGCAGAGTGTCTAGTTTTGAAGATACAGACTCTGCTAAGCAAAAGTGAACAGGGCCAAACTGGGCTTATTTCGCTGTGAAAGTGACATCGAAATTTCACAGCGAAATAAGCCCAGTTTGGCCCTGTTCACTTTTGCTTAGCAGAGTCTGTATCTTCAAAACTAGACACTCTGCAGGCCTATAAGCTTGGCTGGGGGCAGAGAAGCAGAGTCTGAGCAGCTACAGGAAGGATGGAGGGGTTCAGACAAGGTTTTCCAACTCCGTGCCTAAATGTCACTTTCACAGCGAAATAAGCCCAGTTTGGCCCTGTTCACTTTTGCTTAGCAGAGTCTGTATCTTCAAAACTAGACACTCTGCAGGCCTATAAGCTTGGCTGGGGGCAGAGAAGCAGAGTCTGAGCAGCTACAGGAAGGATGGAGGGGTTCAGACAAGGTTTTCCAACTCCGTGCCTAAATGTCACTTTCACAGCGAAATAAGCCCAGTTTGGCCCTGTTCACTTTTGCTTAGCAGAGTCTGTATCTTCAAAACTAGACACTCTGCAGGCCTATAAGCTTGGCTGGGGGCAGAGAAGCAGAGTCTGAGCAGCTACAGGAAGGATGGAGGGGTTCAGACAAGGTTTTCCAACTCCGTGCCTAAATGTCACTTTCACAGCGAAATAAGCCCAGTTTGGCCCTGTTCACTTTTGCTTAGCAGAGTCTGTATCTTCAAAACTAGACACTCTGCAGGCCTATAAGCTTGGCTGGGGGCAGAGAAGCAGAGTCTGAGCAGCTACAGGAAGGATGGAGGGGTTCAGACAAGGTTTTCCAACTCCGTGCCTAAATGTCACTTTCACAGCGAAATAAGCCCAGTTTGGCCCTGTTCACTTTTGCTTAGCAGAGTCTGTATCTTCAAAACTAGACACTCTGCAGGCCTATAAGCTTGGCTGGGGGCAGAGAAGCAGAGTCTGAGCAGCTACAGGAAGGATGGAGGGGTTCAGACAAGGTTTTCCAACTCCGTGCCTAAATGTCACTTTCACAGCGAAATAAGCCCAGTTTGGCCCTGTTCACTTTTGCTTAGCAGAGTCTGTATCTTCAAAACTAGACACTCTGCAGGCCTATAAGCTTGGCTGGGGGCAGAGAAGCAGAGTCTGAGCAGCTACAGGAAGGATGGAGGGGTTCAGACAAGGTTTTCCAACTCCGTGCCTAAATGTCACTTTCACAGCGAAATAAGCCCAGTTTGGCCCTGTTCACTTTTGCTTAGCAGAGTCTGTATCTTCAAAACTAGACACTCTGCAGGCCTATAAGCTTGGCTGGGGGCAGAGAAGCAGAGTCTGAGCAGCTACAGGAAGGATGGAGGGGTTCAGACAAGGTTTTCCAACTCCGTGCCTAAATGTCACTTTCACAGCGAAATAAGCCCAGTTTGGCCCTGTTCACTTTTGCTTAGCAGAGTCTGTATCTTCAAAACTAGACACTCTGCAGGCCTATAAGCTTGGCTGGGGGCAGAGAAGCAGAGTCTGAGCAGCTACAGGAAGGATGGAGGGGTTCAGACAAGGTTTTCCAACTCCGTGCCTAAATGTCACTTTCACAGCGAAATAAGCCCAGTTTGGCCCTGTTCACTTTTGCTTAGCAGAGTCTGTATCTTCAAAACTAGACACTCTGCAGGCCTATAAGCTTGGCTGGGGGCAGAGAAGCAGAGTCTGAGCAGCTACAGGAAGGATGGAGGGGTTCAGACAAGGTTTTCCAACTCCGTGCCTAAATGTCACTTTCACAGCGAAATAAGCCCAGTTTGGCCCTGTTCACTTTTGCTTAGCAGAGTCTGTATCTTCAAAACTAGACACTCTGCAGGCCTATAAGCTTGGCTGGGGGCAGAGAAGCAGAGTCTGAGCAGCTACAGGAAGGATGGAGGGGTTCAGACAAGGTTTTCCAACTCCGTGCCTAAATGTCACTTTCACAGCGAAATAAGCCCAGTTTGGCCCTGTTCACTTTTGCTTAGCAGAGTCTGTATCTTCAAAACTAGACACTCTGCAGGCCTATAAGCTTGGCTGGGGGCAGAGAAGCAGAGTCTGAGCAGCTACAGGAAGGATGGAGGGGTTCAGACAAGGTTTTCCAACTCCGTGCCTAAATGTCACTTTCACAGCGAAATAAGCCCAGTTTGGCCCTGTTCACTTTTGCTTAGCAGAGTCTGTATCTTCAAAACTAGACACTCTGCAGGCCTATAAGCTTGGCTGGGGGCAGAGAAGCAGAGTCTGAGCAGCTACAGGAAGGATGGAGGGGTTCAGACAAGGTTTTCCAACTCCGTGCCTAAATGTCACTTTCACAGCGAAATAAGCCCAGTTTGGCCCTGTTCACTTTTGCTTAGCAGAGTCTGTATCTTCAAAACTAGACACTCTGCAGGCCTATAAGCTTGGCTGGGGGCAGAGAAGCAGAGTCTGAGCAGCTACAGGAAGGATGGAGGGGTTCAGACAAGGTTTTCCAACTCCGTGCCTAAATGTCACTTTCACAGCGAAATAAGCCCAGTTTGGCCCTGTTCACTTTTGCTTAGCAGAGTCTGTATCTTCAAAACTAGACACTCTGCAGGCCTATAAGCTTGGCTGGGGGCAGAGAAGCAGAGTCTGAGCAGCTACAGGAAGGATGGAGGGGTTCAGACAAGGTTTTCCAACTCCGTGCCTAAATGTCACTTTCACAGCGAAATAAGCCCAGTTTGGCCCTGTTCACTTTTGCTTAGCAGAGTCTGTATCTTCAAAACTAGACACTCTGCAGGCCTATAAGCTTGGCTGGGGGCAGAGAAGCAGAGTCTGAGCAGCTACAGGAAGGATGGAGGGGTTCAGACAAGGTTTTCCAACTCCGTGCCTAAATGTCACTTTCACAGCGAAATAAGCCCAGTTTGGCCCTGTTCACTTTTGCTTAGCAGAGTCTGTATCTTCAAAACTAGACACTCTGCAGGCCTATAAGCTTGGCTGGGGGCAGAGAAGCAGAGTCTGAGCAGCTACAGGAAGGATGGAGGGGTTCAGACAAGGTTTTCCAACTCCGTGCCTAAATGTCACTTTCACAGCGAAATAAGCCCAGTTTGGCCCTGTTCACTTTTGCTTAGCAGAGTCTGTATCTTCAAAACTAGACACTCTGCAGGCCTATAAGCTTGGCTGGGGGCAGAGAAGCAGAGTCTGAGCAGCTACAGGAAGGATGGAGGGGTTCAGACAAGGTTTTCCAACTCCGTGCCTAAATGTCACTTTCACAGCGAAATAAGCCCAGTTTGGCCCTGTTCACTTTTGCTTAGCAGAGTCTGTATCTTCAAAACTAGACACTCTGCAGGCCTATAAGCTTGGCTGGGGGCAGAGAAGCAGAGTCTGAGCAGCTACAGGAAGGATGGAGGGGTTCAGACAAGGTTTTCCAACTCCGTGCCTAAATGTCACTTTCACAGCGAAATAAGCCCAGTTTGGCCCTGTTCACTTTTGCTTAGCAGAGTCTGTATCTTCAAAACTAGACACTCTGCAGGCCTATAAGCTTGGCTGGGGGCAGAGAAGCAGAGTCTGAGCAGCTACAGGAAGGATGGAGGGGTTCAGACAAGGTTTTCCAACTCCGTGCCTAAATGTCACTTTCACAGCGAAATAAGCCCAGTTTGGCCCTGTTCACTTTTGCTTAGCAGAGTCTGTATCTTCAAAACTAGACACTCTGCAGGCCTATAAGCTTGGCTGGGGGCAGAGAAGCAGAGTCTGAGCAGCTACAGGAAGGATGGAGGGGTTCAGACAAGGTTTTCCAACTCCGTGCCTAAATGTCACTTTCACAGCGAAATAAGCCCAGTTTGGCCCTGTTCACTTTTGCTTAGCAGAGTCTGTATCTTCAAAACTAGACACTCTGCAGGCCTATAAGCTTGGCTGGGGGCAGAGAAGCAGAGTCTGAGCAGCTACAGGAAGGATGGAGGGGTTCAGACAAGGTTTTCCAACTCCGTGCCTAAATGTCACTTTCACAGCGAAATAAGCCCAGTTTGGCCCTGTTCACTTTTGCTTAGCAGAGTCTGTATCTTCAAAACTAGACACTCTGCAGGCCTATAAGCTTGGCTGGGGGCAGAGAAGCAGAGTCTGAGCAGCTACAGGAAGGATGGAGGGGTTCAGACAAGGTTTTCCAACTCCGTGCCTAAATGTCACTTTCACAGCGAAATAAGCCCAGTTTGGCCCTGTTCACTTTTGCTTAGCAGAGTCTGTATCTTCAAAACTAGACACTCTGCAGGCCTATAAGCTTGGCTGGGGGCAGAGAAGCAGAGTCTGAGCAGCTACAGGAAGGATGGAGGGGTTCAGACAAGGTTTTCCAACTCCGTGCCTAAATGTCACTTTCACAGCGAAATAAGCCCAGTTTGGCCCTGTTCACTTTTGCTTAGCAGAGTCTGTATCTTCAAAACTAGACACTCTGCAGGCCTATAAGCTTGGCTGGGGGCAGAGAAGCAGAGTCTGAGCAGCTACAGGAAGGATGGAGGGGTTCAGACAAGGTTTTCCAACTCCGTGCCTAAATGTCACTTTCACAGCGAAATAAGCCCAGTTTGGCCCTGTTCACTTTTGCTTAGCAGAGTCTGTATCTTCAAAACTAGACACTCTGCAGGCCTATAAGCTTGGCTGGGGGCAGAGAAGCAGAGTCTGAGCAGCTACAGGAAGGATGGAGGGGTTCAGACAAGGTTTTCCAACTCCGTGCCTAAATGTCACTTTCACAGCGAAATAAGCCCAGTTTGGCCCTGTTCACTTTTGCTTAGCAGAGTCTGTATCTTCAAAACTAGACACTCTGCAGGCCTATAAGCTTGGCTGGGGGCAGAGAAGCAGAGTCTGAGCAGCTACAGGAAGGATGGAGGGGTTCAGACAAGGTTTTCCAACTCCGTGCCTAAATGTCACTTTCACAGCGAAATAAGCCCAGTTTGGCCCTGTTCACTTTTGCTTAGCAGAGTCTGTATCTTCAAAACTAGACACTCTGCAGGCCTATAAGCTTGGCTGGGGGCAGAGAAGCAGAGTCTGAGCAGCTACAGGAAGGATGGAGGGGTTCAGACAAGGTTTTCCAACTCCGTGCCTAAATGTCACTTTCACAGCGAAATAAGCCCAGTTTGGCCCTGTTCACTTTTGCTTAGCAGAGTCTGTATCTTCAAAACTAGACACTCTGCAGGCCTATAAGCTTGGCTGGGGGCAGAGAAGCAGAGTCTGAGCAGCTACAGGAAGGATGGAGGGGTTCAGACAAGGTTTTCCAACTCCGTGCCTAAATGTCACTTTCACAGCGAAATAAGCCCAGTTTGGCCCTGTTCACTTTTGCTTAGCAGAGTCTGTATCTTCAAAACTAGACACTCTGCAGGCCTATAAGCTTGGCTGGGGGCAGAGAAGCAGAGTCTGAGCAGCTACAGGAAGGATGGAGGGGTTCAGACAAGGTTTTCCAACTCCGTGCCTAAATGTCACTTTCACAGCGAAATAAGCCCAGTTTGGCCCTGTTCACTTTTGCTTAGCAGAGTCTGTATCTTCAAAACTAGACACTCTGCAGGCCTATAAGCTTGGCTGGGGGCAGAGAAGCAGAGTCTGAGCAGCTACAGGAAGGATGGAGGGGTTCAGACAAGGTTTTCCAAGTCCGTGCCTAAATGTCACTTTCACAGCGAAATAAGCCCAGTTTGGCCCTGTTCACTTTTGCTTAGCAGAGTCTGTATCTTCAAAACTAGACACTCTGCAGGCCTATATCAGCCCAATATCAGATCAGCCCAATATCAATATCAGCCCAATATCAGCATCAGCCCAATATCAGCATCAGCCCAATATCAGCATCAGCCCAATATCAGCATCAGCCCAATATCAGCATCAGCCCAATATCAGCATCAGCCCAATATCAGCATCAGCCCAATATCAGCATCAGCCCAATATCAGCATCAGCCCAATATCAGCATCAGCCCAATATCAGCATCAGCCCAATATCAGCATCAGCCCAATATCAGCATCAGCCCAATATCAGCATCAGCCCAATATCAGCATCAGCCCAATATCAGCATCAGCCCAATATCAGCATCAGCCCAATATCAGCATCAGCCCAATATCAGCATCAGCCCAATATCAGCATCAGCCCAATATCAGCATCAGCCCAATATCAGCATCAGCCCAATATCAGCATCAGCCCAATATCAGCATCAGCCCAATATCAGCATCAGCCCAATATCAGCATCAGCCCAATATCAGCATCAGCCCAATATCAGCATCAGCCCAATATCAGCATCAGCCCAATATCAGCATCAGCCCAATATCAGCATCAGCCCAATATCAGCATCAGCCCAATATCAGCATCAGCCCAATATCAGCATCAGCCCAATATCAGCATCAGCCCAATATCAGCATCAGCCCAATATCAGCATCAGCCCAATATCAGCATCAGCCCAATATCAGCATCAGCCCAATATCAGCATCAGCCCAATATCAGCATCAGCCCAATATCAGCATCAGCCCAATATCAGCATCAGCCCAATATCAGCATCAGCCCAATATCAGCATCAGCCCAATATCAGCATCAGCCCAATATCAGCATCAGCCCAATATCAGCATCAGCCCAATATCAGCATCAGCCCAATATCAGCATCAGCCCAATATCAGCATCAGCCCAATATCAGCATCAGCCCAATATCAGCATCAGCCCAATATCAGCATCAGCCCAATATCAGCATCAGCCCAATATCAGCATCAGCCCAATATCAGCATCAGCCCAATATCAGCATCAGCCCAATATCAGCATCAGCCCAATATCAGCATCAGCCCAATATCAGCATCAGCCCAATATCAGCATCAGCCCAATATCAGCATCAGCCCAATATCAGCATCAGCCCAATATCAGCATCAGCCCAATATCAGCATCAGCCCAATATCAGCATCAGCCCAATATCAGCATCAGCCCAATATCAGCATCAGCCCAATATCAGCATCAGCCCAATATCAGCATCAGCCCAATATCAGCATCAGCCCAATATCAGCATCAGCCCAATATCAGCATCAGCCCAATATCAGCATCAGCCCAATATCAGCATCAGCCCAATATCAGCATCAGCCCAATATCAGCATCAGCCCAATATCAGCATCAGCCCAATATCAGCATCAGCCCAATATCAGCATCAGCCCAATATCAGCATCAGCCCAATATCAGCATCAGCCCAATATCAGCATCAGCCCAATATCAGCATCAGCCCAATATCAGCATCAGCCCAATATCAGCATCAGCCCAATATCAGCATCAGCCCAATATCAGCATCAGCCCAATATCAGCATCAGCC